>NW_024519206.1:31502347-31585981 GCF_017590135.1 Pyrgilauda ruficollis | reverse complement strand
GGGTGGGGGTGGTGGCAGCGAGGAATGCAGCATGGAGAGCTAGGCAGCAAATACATTTTCTGTTCTGGTAAAATTTTCATGTCATAAAAAATGTTCCTGTGACGTGGAGGGATGGGAGGGAAGGAAACATCTTTAAAAGTTTTCCATCTTGCAAAGAAGGTGTGTGTGTACTCGTTCATTAGCACAAACATGCAGATCAGCCAACTCCTCTGAGCTTGGGGCAAACATCCAACACATCCAACTCTGTGCTGTCTTTCAGCAGCCTCATGATGGCTCTTCCAGTGTAGGGCTCTCCTAGGCTCCTTCTTGCAGCTATGGGAGCTCTTTCTTGGCTTGATTTTTTTAATGTTAAATGGGGCTGCAGTGAGTGCCCATAATAGGCCCAATTTTAAGTCTTACATAGTATGTGAGCAACTAGCTGAAAAAGAGCTCTGTAGTCAGGTCTCACAACCCCAGAAATCACCTGTGAGCTATTGGCTGTCCTTGATCTTCACAGTTTCACACTGGGATTCTAAGGCTGTTTTTCCTTAGAAAATCCCATGAGAACTGGTATGTTCCCATAGAGTTTCAGCTTCACTGAACTTACTCCTCATTTTCCACGATACTCTGTTGCATTAAAAAAGTTTGCCACTACCTCTATTTCTCCAGGCTGCTAAGCCATACTGTCTTATAATAAAAGGGTTTTCTACAAAAGAAATCAATCTACACAGTATTTTTTTGAATACAGAAACTCCAGTTTGCTCAGAAAGGCAAATTCTGCAATACTAAGCGACATCAAAAATACCAAGCAGGTCTTTCCTGACACTGTCCCTTTCCTCAGGTGGTATTTATGGTTATTACTATATATCAGTTTATATGATTTATTAGGAGGAAAAGGAGTATTAACTTTGCAGTGACTAGCTGTACCCCACTTGTAAAAAGTAATAAAACAATGGATCTGGTTACTTCAAAGCAATGTTTTAGATAATAACATCATAACAATTTTTTTCCTTACATATTTACCATTACATGGTACTTCAGAAACAGATTAGGTAAAAAATACATATATCAGACTGAAACCAATTGCTGCACTTCTTCACTACTGTAACCTTACTCCTGAGTGTAAATCCCTCTGGTTGCATCCTGTTTATAACCCACTGAATAAATAACAAATTGCTTTTATTTGCTGACTTTATTTATTCAAGAAGACCAATGTATTATGGCGTCATTCACAATATCATGTTTTCAACTCCTTTTAATAAAATACATAAATTTTTGGTATTGCTTATATTTCTCAGTATTAGCTTCTATTGCTTGCAGTGGATTTTGTATCATAATCTGTACTGTGGCATTGAAATATATGTGGGATAACTCTTATTGTTTGTCAGGGGATAGTTTGATTTTGGTTTTGCAATTTGTAAGTACATGACAACATTTGATAATATAATATAATTAATATAATATGCAGAGTGAAGTTCTGTCAAAGTTCCAAATGAATGAGTATCAAAAGACTTAGTACATAAAAGAGATTGAAATCTTTGTCTAAAACTACAAGTTGTCTTGGTATGTAAAAAATTCAGGAAACAGTGCATATACTTGACATATTTATTTCTTGAATATAGTGTGTCTCAGAACTGATACCTTATAAAGAAGATTGTTGAAAAGCAAGCATACTAAGTTTTGCCTGTGACTTTAACAATAAGATTTGGTTTTGGTGTGGGGTTTTTTATCTTTCACTTGGGGCTTTTAACCACTTTCTATTTTTGAAAGAAGTTTTAAATTCTTGTTCTTGTCTTGCCATGCTGCTTTATCAACAAATATGCATTATCTTCCTCTGACTGCATACATATTATTCAGTTGCTTTGCCTCTGGGATCTCTTAAAAAGCTGTCCATAGAAATACAGCTAGAAAAGTGGCCTCTTTGCTTGTGTCACTGGTTAGTTTTTAATGCAGAGTCATTTTGAATTCAGTGGAATTTCTTATGCTTTCAGAAAGAAGCAGTAGCTGATTTCTTCTAAAAAAGCAATGGTTGAACACATGCATAGTAATACTCTGGTCATAATTGCTTTGTCTTTCAGCTTTCTAAATTACTGGATTACCTGAAATACATGTGAATCCAGGTTTCATTTGAATCCAGATTTTTTTTCATATTTTTTCATTCAGGGTGAATATGGTGAATAATGCCTCTTATTGCCCAGCACTTCAGGGCAGGACCCATTCTAACTGGCTTGCAACCTCACTTGTTTCATACTGAGAGATCCAGAGAAAAGCTTTCTTAAGATGCCATTGCAAAGCTGGGTCAGGTATTTACCTTCCAGAAAACTTCTGTCTTATGAGAGGGAAGACCTGCTGATAACTTACCCAAACAAGCTGGATAAGTATTCCCTTACCACTGTCCTAATAAGTGTATTTACAAAGCCAGGTTTCTAGCAGAGAAAAGGAAGTTATCTAGTGTTGATAGTAAAGTAAGTTTTTACAGGGAGGTATTGGATTTCAGTATTCCCCTTTCCACCTGCATTATCTTTTACAGATACCAAATGACCATTGTTTGCTGACATTTTACTGAAGACTGAGTGAAAGAGTGAGCAGTTGAGGGGAAAATCCTTGTCTTGAGCAGCCAAAGTGAAAAGAAAAAAAAAAATCTCTTGGAGAGGGGGGGTGCTAGAAAACAAACATGAAAATCATTGTTGCAATTGAATGTTTTCACTGATATTTTAAAAATGTTAACCATCGTAATTTTGCCTCATAGCTGATATTCTGATCCCAATCTTCTGTTCTTTTGCCTGTTTGCTCTTTTGTTGTCATTGTTTCTTTAAAACTTGAGGTTTGAGGCCTTATCATGTCTCAGGGTTTTACGAGAGAGTATTTTATTGATTGTGTAGAGGCCTTTCTAGTGGGACAAGACCAGCTGAAAAGGCCCTGAAAAACAAAGGCATTGCTGAGGATGCAAAAGGCTTCCAGAAGATAAACTTTTATACTTCGTTTTTGTTTTGTTCTGCTAGTGCACCATGGCAGGCTGCCTGGGCTCCTCTTTCACTAGGTATTCAAGTAAAGCTAACTTGCATTTGCAGGCTATCTTAAATTTTGGTCTCAGTTTATTGGCTGCTAGACACCTTACCAGGGCAATGAGCTAAAAGAGACAAAGTGAGTGAAACTGCAAAGGCTAGCTACAGAGAGAAGCATTTACTCTGTCACAACAGCCCTTTGTTTTTTTGCATTTGGATTGGGTTAAATATCTGCATACACTCGTCATGGACAGCTGACTTTATTAAGGACAAAACTTGGTGAAATGCATAGGTGTGTTTAAAGCTCTGGCTTGATGAAATAGCAAAGTCATGACTGGCTGCTGCTAGTTAAATCTATGAAATCCATAGACTAAATCCATATTCAAAAATAGCTTCCTCTCTCATAAGAGTCCTTCATCTCCCCTTCTAGTCCTGTAGAAACTAACATGGCCTATGCACTGTACTGTATCTTGACATACAGTAACATCCAGAATAGCTGGTTTGCAAGAGCAGTTTCATGAAAAGGTGCATTGTACTTTAAAAGAAATCAGAAATCAAGAAAGATTTACTCAGGGTAGAGGGGGATAGAGGTCTTCTGCATGCTTTTCAACACTACCCTTCCCAAAGGCAAAGAGCACAACTGAAAAAGCTGTGCACCACCTGGCTTTCATATTAATATTGCTCTCCATGCCATTCTGTAGCTGTGATCCCACCAAGGTCTGCAGAGTTCCTGACCCCTCTGCAGAGGTTTTGCTCTGCCACTCCAACAGGATGAATATGAATCTGCAGAAGAGGCTGCAGTGTCTTGCTGCCCGTGGATGTTGGGTTTCTGCCTTGCTTTCCTGGGAATCAGTGAGATTCATGCAGGAGAGTAGAAAGGACTTTGTTGCAAGCACTGGTTTATGCTGCCAGACAATGCTGTGGAGAGAGCAATCCATGATACTGGGGCTGCTGGGGAGAAGATCCCTGAGCACTGCAGCTTCTGACAAGCATTTTTACAGCCACACTGGGCAGTGAAAACTGCTTCATCCTGCTACATGTGGCATTATTATAGTTCCAGTTATCTCTGTTCCTTTGGATTTAACTTTTTGCTGTATCACTGCATGGTTTGTTAATTGAGATGACCCCTAGGATTATAGAAAAGAATACTTTCCCACATGGGATGTCTGCTATTGATTTTGGTTGTTGTATAATCTTCCTTCCTTGCCATTTGTCCCTCGCTCTTACAAAAATGTTTATTGGGGGAGAAGGGGAATCCAATATGAAGACAATTTGTACTGTAAACTGTGGCACTAAGGAAGCAATGTCCACAGCAAAAACCTGCCTTCCCCTGTGGTCCTGAAGGGCTCTCCCACAGTATATCCAGTATTCTTTTTACACTCCTTGGAACTGAACCCTGTGTATCCCTTACCCTCTTCTCCCCCTATTTCTTTAGTATCCTTTAGTGTTTCACAGTAGGGTGCAAGGTATCAGATATTGCAGGATCCTCTGGGCATGAAAGAAAGAGCTTCTAGGAGCTGCTGTGGTTATCCTTGCTGTACAGGCGTGACCAGAATCTTGTTGTGCTCTCCTTCTATCCTTGAATTTCCATAAATTTATAAGAATCTGGTATCTTTTCAGGTCCTGTCATCTTCCACCTTTGTCAAAACATAGTTTAGACTAGCACAAAAGTTCAAAACTGGGAGAAGAGGCAGATGCACAGAGGGCATAATCATGCAGAACTCAAGCTTGCAATGCTGAATTTGCAGTGTAGCTGGTGTTACATTTGTGGGTAAGGGGTTAGGTTAACCATTAATAGGAGAATGGAGGTTCATGTTCTTCCACCCAGGTTATTTTGCTCAGCTGTGAATGTTGTCTCTGCCTCTCAGGGACTGCTCTCAAACGATTGCAGACAGCAGCATTGTGCAGAGCCCTTGGAAGGAGCTCTTGAGGTTGTAATAGGGTTCCCCTTGGCATTTTTCCAATTTTGTTTCTGCAAAACTGGACACCTATGAAATTTCCATTACATCAATATAGTAGTTGCTGCAGCAAAACACGGATCATTCAGCAGTGTTACAGAATTTGTTTGCACTGCCTTTTTTTTTTTTTTTTTTTTTTTGAGTTGGGTTGAGTTGAGTTAGGTTGAGTTGAAAAAATAAGCAAGCTGCACGGAAAGGGTGAACATATACCCAGGAAATAGTTTGCTGATAACATAGGAGCCTTCATGTCTGGTGGGTGGTGCCTTAAGTTTTCTTAACAAAGAAGTGAGTGTTAGTTCTTCAAATAAAAGTTACTTCTTGCACTCACATAACTGAGGCTGAGAATTTCCAAGATGAAAAACTTGGCCTTTTATTTATTTTTCTTTTTTTATTTTTTTAAAATGGAACATAATTTGAGTGGGATCTCCTCTCCTACCAGTAACCCCCTACCCCCCACATTGCCCTCCTCATCTTATTAGGATTACAGTATCCCAAAAACTCTTTAGTTCTGTGAGCAAAAGAAACAGAAATGGCTTTGCATTATGAACTGAACAGAGATTAAGTTATTGAAATAGCTCTTTCTCAATTTCTGTTCCCATGAGGTTATCCACATAAAGTTGCTGTTTAGTACAGGGTCAGTGTGATGAAATTTATTTGTTGAGTCTCTTCAGTGCCAAAGCTTTTGCCAACAATGTGATCTACCTGATAGTGGTACTATTTCAAAAATATCCGGTCAGTAACAGAAATGCCGTATCTGTAGAGTTTCAAATACAGCAGTAATAAGTGGGAGCAGAGCAAAGAAATCAAAACAAGAAAGGTCTCTCCTTTTAATAAAATAAATGCATATAATGATTACTCAGACCATTTACAAGCTATGAAAAAGTAGACATTACTTTTCCATTTCACATACCATCCCTGCCCCTAAGCATAGGGAATCTTTTTTTATATAAATCCATCAGTGGACTGTACTGGATGTGCTTGTGTCAGCTATATAAAATAATTAACTCCTAGCTGTCCCTTTCAGATAAAAGTTAATTGCAGGTGGAGGGTACAGGACCAAAGTGTTAAGATGGCACAGACTGTGGATTTTGCATATGGTGTCCATTTTTTTTGCTTTTGCTTTGTTACATTTAAAGAGTTCTCGGCTTAACCATTTGCTATACTAAAAAATCTGCAGTATTGTATATGTACATAAATTATACATAAAATAAAGGCTTAGGAAATGAAGGCTTGCCATTTTAAGTACATATGTTGTAAAACTATATATGCTTTTATTTAGTCTCCAAACTGCAAGGGAACGTTGTCTTTCATTTTATTTTTCAAAACCTTTAATTACAAACATCAAATGAAATTATGATAATCTTTCCTTCGTTTAGTCATCTGTGAAATGAGTTTATAGCAATGGTTTCCTCTAAGTCAGTACCACATCAAAATCCCAGAGTGTACGGGAGTAGCGTGTCTGTGTTAACTATGGCAAATTCAATTTCCCCTTTTGCATTTTATAGGGAATATATATATATAGGTATAGGAATACCACAAGAAGCTTTCCACTCAGGCAGCCTGCCTTTATTTCATTGAAGACTAATATGAAACCTTAAGAAAAGTCCATCAAACCTTTGCCCACCTCTGAAACTTGGAATGGATCAACTTGCGACAAATACAACCACGCTTTTCAAAAGCCTCACTGCTCTGACCTGCTGTCCTACTCTGCACTCTAAGGTAATGTGATTTGAGCATCAGGCTTTCTGTTTACATGCAGATATTAGCCAAAATTGTTTTAAAAAAAAAAACAACAAAAAACCAAAAAGCCAACAAATTGCTTTTGTGTTCTCAGTTACATAAAATAGGGCATATACAATGCAAAAGCCTGTTTTCATCTATTGCATTGCAAAATAAATGTCTGGCAGGAAGAAAAGTTAGCCATCTGTAGTTTCAAATTTCTACATGCCCAGCATGGTGTACCAGCTGATAACATTATGGCAACTTCTTGCTCACCTCAGCTGGTCAGTGTGCTCTGACCTATTAAGAGGGTGTGTTTTACCTGTTGGTTCACCTTCACACCAAGGGTTGCTTCTTCATGACTGCCTGTTACATCCAGGCTGCTGCAGAAATCCTGCAAGACAGAGCCATCCTTCTGTAGGAATCTCACAGCCATGGCAGGGAATATAATTGTATTTATTAAAGCTTAGGGTTAACCCTCACCTGGTGAGCATGGATCCAGCCTGGTAGGCATGCTTTTCCCCTGTTCCTCAGGTTTTGGCTATAGGAGATTCTCTTATATTTAAAAGATTTCAGAATGGTCATGGAGGCTTTTTTGGTCTGAGATGGTGTTGTCTAAATATAACACAAAACACTTTCAACTGTCAGTACTTCTTTGAAAGAGCAACTCTGTGGCAGGAATTTTTCAGGCTCAAGCAAGGTAGGGTCTAGTTTAAGGAAAGCAGACTCTTGAAGGCAAAATCACAGCAGTAATGGATTGCTCTCTGTCTTTATTGAAGGACATAAGTCTGTGCAAGAGACTGAGCTCCCTGGCCTTGGACTTGGGTAGCCATATTTCCCAAGCTGCGGGTTTATCCTAGTTAGTGCCTTGAGATATTTTGGCTCTGATTTTTTCTTCACCCATGGAATGGCAAAATTTTGTATTGCCTACATGGCTGAGAAGTTTGAAGCTTCCCTTTTGTAAGGCTGCACATGTTCAGACAGCACATTTTGAAAATAAGGTGGAGAATGTGTCAAGTGCCTGCAAGGTGTACTGTAACTTTGTTTAAGGCAGGTTAGGATTGAAGGTGGGCCTCATAGTCATGGTTCATGCCCGGACTGCTTGTCATAGTAGCAGTATGAGGAACATGTACAGTGTTGTCAGTATTATTTTAGGAATTTAATCAAGGGCCATATGCTGACTCAATCACAAGGGGATGATACAAATCTCCTCTGAGTTCTACTCTCACAAAACTTGTTCTCACTCTTCCCTCCTAGCCTATATTCTTTTTTTGTACTAACTGAACTCTGATTATATTCTAAATTTTTTTCTTTCTGTGATGTCTTGATTGTCCCATTCTTTGTATGTTCTTCTGATTGCAATTAGAAACCAGTAACACTTAATTCAAACTAGTGGTATCAGAGGATTTGAAAAATTAATGTGATGAATTAATTCACACATCCTTTATTCAGATAAAGAGATGCCAAGTGCCAAAATTAAAAAAAAAAAAATTAAAAATCAGTATTTCAGGAAATTTCAGTCTTTCAGGTTTCTGTATTTTAACAATTAACATTAGAGGAACACAGCAGCAAATTCTTATAAATCTTCTGTTTGACAGTATTGATATGGACACTGGTAGTTCAATTGCATGTCATCCAACCCTTCACCCTTTTGTCTTAATGATAGACTGCTTGGTATTTTCTCCTAAAGCTTTATTTATCCTATTGTGTGTTAAGTTTCCCGTGCCAAATTCCCTAGGTCTGTTTTCATAATTTACATGATAAGATAAACAGTATTTGTCTGCTGAGGAAGGTTAAATTGCCTGCCACTTGCTTTGTGTTTAATCTGTTGCTTCAAATAAGATAGAACAGATACAGCACATTAATAATATTAGAAATTTATTTTTGTGGACTACATATTGATGGAGTTTTAAAACAAGTAAGCATTAATTAGTCTTGAGCAAAGGCTATTGAATTAAACTCTTTAGTTCCTCAAATTCTACTGTCCTTCTTGCAAAGGCTTCTGCAAACAGGCCCACATTGATGAGCATCCTAGGCTTGTGCTAAGCCAGTTCTCCAGTCCACTGTAAGGTGAAGCATGTTGGAGACGCTGGGGATTTCCTGGTGAGCCCCCTTGCCTACTCTGCCTGATGTAACCCAGGGAAACAGTAGTAGACCTGAGGCAGCCCTGGGCAGTATAGGGGAAAAGGTGTTCTCTTCTGTAACTTGGCTGTGGGCTTCAAAGACAGCCCAGGCACAAACAAGTTGGCACCATGGGGCCAGGCATGCTTGTGGATTCACAGCCATCCCACCTGCAGTGGCAGGAGGTCAGCAGCTACTGATTCCTGGACCTGCTCCAGTTTGTCAGCATCCTCCGAGGCTGACAGAGAGCAACCGCAGTCTCGCTGAAGGGAATGGGGATCCAGGCAGAAGCAGTGCTGCCTTAGAGAGCTGGACAGAGAGGCCATACAAGGCAAATCTCTGAGAGTCTGAAAGATGAGCTGAGGCTGTTGTCAGACAGGTTGTTCTTTGGGGAATTTGGGGTTGTTTTCATATTCTGTAGAGGTGGAAAGACAGAGACAGTGTACACCACCAGATGGATAAGCCTTAGTATTAAACAACAGCTGGAGCATGTTTCTCAGAAGAGATTTGACCTCTGTGAAACTGCAGGCCCCCAGAAAGCAAAGTGTGAGGTGGAGGGTGGCTTGTTATGTTATACTTCAGTGCACTTTGATGGGCAGCATACCAGTGTGGAGAACTGTGCCACTAATATGCAAAAAAGCAATAAGCTGGAAAAACAGATGTAGGTGACTCTTAGACAATTGTGTTCCTCCCCCTCTACATGCCCTCACAGCCCACCTCCCTTCATTCTCGAGCACCTCCCCAGAATGACACTACATTTAAAAAAGACATTGAATACTCCAAATCCAGGTATTATGGTGTGACATTTCTCATATGAATGGGCTAAAGACTTTGGTATCCAGTACACAATAAACACAAGAACCACATGGAATTTTGTATTCACAGGAGAGTATACAACATAATTTAGATTTTTCAGTCTTCATAAAACTGATACACAGAATTAGTTCAGGAGGATATTGTGCACTTCTCCTGTTGAAAGGTTTGACATGAGTACTAGGAGGAAGAGAAAATTGGGCAGTGGAACAGGATGAGAATTTGAAAACTAGAAAGTAACATGTTGGGTTATTCAAGTCAGAACCAAACAAATGGTTACCAACTCCAAGTACAGCAATGAAGGGCTAAATTTCATTAAAAACAAAACAAACTAAAAAACCTTCATGCAGCTGTCTGTTGATAATTGATCATTTCAAGACTGCAGTTTCAAAATATTTAAGAGAGCTTTGTCCTTGTCCTGGCAAAAATCAGGTTTTAACTTCATTAGTATATATCTTACACTGATTTATTGCACTGCAATTGCTGTAGCTTGGCACATGTGTAGCTGAAGGCCATGTTTAGAATTATAGTGTTTAAATTTTTTTGTTTTAATTAATTTTGTGTTAAAATCATTTAGAGCTACTTGACCCAGATACCTTCACAATAGAAGAAGATTTCGTTTGTCCATGTGATATTTCCTGGTAAAAGAATAGTTAGATAAATAAACAACAACATGGAAAAAAAAAAAAAAAAGGAAAAAAACCACAAACCAACAAACAACCAAAAACCTGCCGAACACCAGGCAAGTTTTCATACTGGCATTCCTTTCTAAGTTATCATCATCATCAGATATCCCCTCAAGTCCTGCCATGGTATTGTTGATTTTGTATTATGAGAACAAGACAAGTGCCTGGAGGTGCTGCAGATAGCATAGCTGGATTAAGGAAGCCTGCAAATTGTGGCAGCAATTTCCATTAAAATTTTTTAATTACCACATGGACCATGCCAAGGAACTATTGCAAAATATGGACAGTTTGATTTGCTTCATATCTCCAGGGTGCATTGTAAAATGGGAATCTGGGCCTATTACCTTTAAAAAAGTGTAACTGTTGTAGACAGAGTAACATATGATGCTTGCAGTGCCAGTGGTATTCTGTTAGGTCAAGAAAAATGACTTGTGAGCCAGTCTCTTGTTTTTTAGCAGATAGAGGGACTTTTTTTCTCATTTGCTAATTTCCTTGTCCTGCAGAAGCCCCTTTTTGGCGTATTCATTTTAGTGAGATGCAGCCATCTCCTGAGGTGTCCCATGTCCCGGTGCCTCAATTCTTAAGGGAGGTATAATACATGACACTTTCAAGGGGAGGTAGACTCCACCCTAAACTGAAGAAACACACATATCAGCAGGAAGGCAGCTGAGATTTCCCAGAAACCAAAACCCATATGTTGTCTCTTCCTCCACTGTATTGTTGAGGGCAAGTACAGCTGGGAAGCTGAGGTACTTTTTAAATTGCATCTTTAAAACTTTTGATATTCGAAACAGACTACATGGAGACATCTGCTCGCTTACCATTCAATGAGTCATGACTCGGTGTTGTTTTGGTTTTTCCAGTGTGAGAATTTTGATTTATCAAGATTGTTGACCCTGTCACAGGACATAAAAATTACCAAGGATACAAATTTAAGGATTATTTTGTCAGGGTTTCGTCATTTAGCTGTAGATTGGGTCCTGTTAAAAAGTTTTAAATACTTCACATCTGCTGTGCCACAGCAGAGAAAAACAGAGCTTTGTCTGCAGTTTAAAGTGTGGTTACAGTCAAAAAAGTGACTGTGAAAATGGCATGTTCTTAGTCAACAGATTCATTCCCTATTTGTATTACCACTTTCATATGCATGCTTGACTTGTGAGAGTAAGTCTGTCATTACATTTTAATACCTTTGCCCACGGAGTGCCTGCAGGCCTGTGGGGAGCAAACTATGGAATGCTTTCTTGCACATCACAAATGAATTCCTCAGTGAAATCCCAGTGTCAAAATCCTTTGCCATAGAGAAGGTGCATGAGACAACCTAACTTTCAGAGACATGGTTGATGGCATAATACTGGTTAACCTTGCTTCCGTTTCCATTCCCCCTCACATGCCTAAAGAGAAACAGACCAAAACAAACCCCAGCCCAAAACCAAGCACATGTACCATCTTTTTGGTTTCAAACCAAATAAATTTGATCTGGAAGTCATTGAGAAACAGTAAACATGAAACCCTACCGTGACATATTTACAGAGTGATATATTCAGAAAATGACCGCACTTAAATAAAATAAGTTCAAAGACCAGTAATCAAAACCAAATATGGTCAGTCCATCTTCCAAAGAAAAAAAACACAAAAAACCCGAAAAACAAAAACCCCCTGAAACTCGTATTTCTTGAGCTGGATTGATTCTTGTATGTGAATGGTAGCAAGCAAATGGTAAACTGGTAGGATTTGAAGTAGAAAAATTAGCATTAGAAGAACAAAAACTTAGGTCAACAAAAAGCCTGAGGCAAAATTTATGTATTGACTTTCATCATTTATGTTATTACTGTTCTTGAAAAACTAAGCAGAGACAAATCCCCTCTCTTCTCCTCCTTGAACTGCTTTAAGAGTTTGTAACACAGTAGTGAGCAAATCACTGCTATAAATCAATCCTAACACTTTTCCTCTGCTACAAGTGGCCAGCCCAGCTGAGGTTGAAAACTCATTTTTCATAAGTCTTTTTTCTCATCTTCATACTCCTGAACTGCTCTTTCTCACAGGGTTAGGGTGAGTGGGCATGGGTTTCTGCTATCCCAGAGGTATAGGGGAGGTTCTGCTCTGGTTTGGGCTGTCTGCAATTACTGATGTCAGGTAACATTTTAGTCCCTCACATTCTTGCAAACTGTGAACTGTATGAGAGGTGACGTGTAGGAGGGTGAAAATTATATCTCTGGAACTTTCCAAGTGAATTTCCACATGTGGAAGGCTGAAAGAAACTGTAAATTGGAGACACTTATATTCACTTAAGACCTTTAAACTTTCTTCTGAATCCATTTCTATATCCTATTAGTGACCAAATTTGAAAGTCTTTTTCTATGCTGACAAGCTACTAATTTATCAACTTGTGTATTTTGAAGTGAGTGGGGAAGAAGGAAGAGAATAACAATTTTGATTAATAACTTTCATCTTTCTTGCTTTAGGAATTATTACTTTTCAGCTGCCATGTGTTCTTTCCTATAATATTTCACTTGCACTTGTTCTGTTTTCTTCCTGTGATGGAAGTCTCAGTGGAAAGTACTATGTCATGTAAATAATATACACATGACAGTCTATTATTTTCTGATGTTATTATCCCTGTAGAGTTGAGAGCTTTCTGGTTTGCCTTAATGTAAAATCCATAAGCATGTTCCCACACAGAAAAACTTTCAGACTTGTATTTCAAAAAGCTTAGAAAAGATCTTTTGTGAGATTTCCTGAGAAATTTTAAGGAAGTTAAAAACCTGCTGATAAATTTTGAGATGCAGATTAGGATTCAGATGGGCTTCACTTTTAGCTCTGGATAACTACTCACAGATATTTAAAAATTACTAGAACTCCTACTGTTTCTAAGTTTGCTGTGCATTAATGAAGCCTCGAAGAAATCAGATTTAATTGCAAATGGCACCAAAACAAGTTGTCCCTCTCAGAACAGTGAAATATTAATGTAGGGGCTTGGAATCAAGCCATCATGGAGTACAAAAGAGGTGTTCCCAAGGCCTCATATCTATACATGAGTAATGCTTAATTTCTGCCTCCTTTACTATGTATCCTTACCAAATTGTTCACAAAGCTGAGTTACAAATGCATGTGTGCTTGTACAGAGTTTTTTCCTGAGTTGGAATTTTCCTGAGAGAAGGTCTAAGTTACACCTATTTTGCTGTAAATGCACAAAATCGGAGTTTCAAAGTGTTGTAATTAGACAAAATCAAAATAAAGTGAGATCCTCTTGCTGGGGATTATTTTCACCCCAGATTTCTACTTTCTAGATGCTTCTAGAATGTCTTGCTGTTCTAAAATGGAAAAGAGCCTTTTTTTTTTCCCTGAGGTGGAATTTTCCTCTTTCCCTATACTTCCTCTGCCTTTATTTTTACAATCACTGAACTGTTCACCCTTCAAAAAAAATTAAATGTAATCACCTGCAGCCAGAGGCTCAGAAAATATAATCATAGTGATAGCTGTCTGAGAGATCTATCATTGTCTGGAAGCAAGACCTGTGCTATTGACTTCTGTTATCATTTTTGAAGCAGTTCCTTTTTCTGCAGGATCTATACCTTAAGAATCATAAAGTTTGCAACAACCATTATTAGATAAAAGTTACAGTATCTGCCTGAAGGAAATAACTCAGGAGAATTAAAACTAAAAGCCTGTAAAGCAAAAAACTGAACAGCCCATTTAATGGACACTTGGAAAAAAGAAAACAAAATTACTTGCATAAAGTTTCAGTGAGAAAGTCATGTCCAAGCTGCTGGAAGTGATCTTTCTAAACACTGAACCTTGCATCCCTGTGTTTTACAAAGATCACACAGAACCCCACACCACAGTGAATCTTAAAAACCAATTACATGTGTAGTTTACCTGCCAAGGTCTTCCCCAGTATTATTATCTCTAACAAAGGGGCCAGTTTTATAAAAACAGTCAGTGTTGGCTAAACTTAAATGCCCTTAAGAAAAGTGTCTTTCTCCCTGGATTACAATCTAAAGGGTTTGACTATTTATTTATTTATTTTTTATTAAATTGTTGTAAAATTATAAATGGACTTTATAGTACCAGTAGCTCCTATGCATAAATTGTATGCCATTAGCTGTAAAGAAAACAAAAGAAAAATGTTGATAAGTTTAATAAGAATATTTACAATTCATAACAATCAGACTTTTAAATGTGGTGTCATTTCAGTTTTGTTAGGTTTGGGGGTTTTTTGCTTTCACATTTTAACCTCTCTAATGGGGAAGAAGTTGGTGCTGAAAATACTGGCATCAGTACCTGCTCTAAGTATAAATGCCCTGCCCCTGGACATGTGTTCACATTTCTATTGGCAGAAACAGTATGAACAGAAACAATATGAACAGAAACAGAATTCCACTGACCTGGAATTTTGCAATTTTCTTCTTCTTAGCAGCATGAGATCTGGAAAGTCCTGCTGGGGAATATTATTCCCTCCTTTTCCTATTTCTGACACCATCTGGTAAATTGGATTTTGGTAAATTGCATAGCCACTCCTGTCATACTCTTACTTCATACTCTCAATTTTTTCATTCCAACATTCCCATACTCAATGCTCTCCAATGCTCATGCAAGCAGACTGGAATTAGTATTTTTTATTGGGTTCCTAAGCATGCCACTGAGGATATTTACTAAGGAAGGAAAGACTGATATGAGCCTGATAGATTAATAGAGAACTGGACCCAGATTTTTTTAAGAGAGTCTGGAGGGGTTTGTATTCCAGAATTTCATCTCTGGTGAATAATGCACTGAACTTTGATTAATTCCTGCACAGTGTCTTTGACTGATGAAAGGGACACTTCTTAAAGAAAAGCAGTCATCAAAAGTTTCACATATGTATGTGCAAATGGCCTTGGGATGGTTGCAGTGAGACTTCAGGTCCTGCCCCTGTTCCATGCTGACCTCCAATTAAATGTTTTACCAAATACAATCAGCCAGTTACACTCTGATTAATATTCCTTACCTCAGACTGTATCTGAAACAGGTTTTGAGTAATACAGGGGAAAAGTCCAGTCTTGTTCTCAAGTAACATTGAAATTCTTTATTCTTGAGTTAAAGCAAATTCATTGAAATCTAACTTGTGGGCTTACAGAGGATACCTTTTGATTGAACTGGATAGAAAGAAATAACCTTTTAGTCACATTTAGTTTTTTTTCTGTATGAGACACAAAGGTGTAATAAATATGTTCATCTCTGCTGTGTTACAGCTGGGTAGCCTTAAGACTGTGATCATGTATTATAGCCTCTTCTACATCCCCTCACTGGTTTAGATATCCAATTTTTATTTTAGATTCCTTATCCTTTTAAGGAGACAAGAATTAAGTAACTGATATGTCTATACCTGTTTGTCTTTGAATCTCTTTGCTTTCTGCTCTTCTCCATCATTCACTCTTCCTGCCACAAATTTTGTCATTTAACTTATGGTCATGTTCAGCCAGGCTTGGCAGGCAAATAGACATCTCAAAGATGGGTCTGTCTGTGCAAATTTCTGGGGGTGATCCGTTGAGCTGAGTAGTGAGCTCTGAAGGAAGGTGCAGTAAGGATGAAGCAGGAAGAACAGGTGTTGTGACCTCTGTCTGACAAGGCTTTCAGACCTCACTTCCTCTCCGGATAAGTGACATGCTCTCTCTGGTGGATGAGAGACACTATCTAGGTTGTTGGTGACAAGATGGGAGGGAAGTGGGTTAATGGAAGAGGAAATTCCTCATGAGACAAAAGGGACACATATGTAAGGATGCAGGTTTCATTAGTTCAGCTGTACCAGAATGACTTTGAAGTACCTCTAAAATTGACATAGGTCCTAAGTTCTTCAAAGAGTTCTTTTTTTTTCCCGCCCAAGATAGTCAACTGCTGGTTTTGTTTTTGTGCACAGATATATTTCTTCTAGTTCATTTTCCTTTACCCATATGAAGGCTATTAACACAATCAAATACTTTGACTCAGTAGTTCCATCTGAGAGACATGTATTTTTCTGTCAACAAGAAAAACAGTAGAATTCAAAACAGATCAGTTCTTCAGGATTACATTTTTTAAAAGATACCATGCTTTTGATTTTATGAATGAAAGACACATGCTAAAATGACATTTTAAAAGCAGCCCAGTGTAAGGTTTGGGAAGCAAGTCAGGACAACGCTTTGGGAAAATAACATCAGTCTGTAAGCAAGCCATTGCCATTTTCACCATATACCAGTGCTTCTCAATGAGTGAAAATCCAAGAGGTAACACATCCACTGGCATTTACTGAAACATTCCCCTTTCTGGTAATATCACAAGAAAAAAGCAAAACAAAATAATGTAGCACGGTTAGCCTTATGATGTCAGGAGTGGGGCCATATGTCATCTTAGGAAGAACAGCCAGTCAGTAATTGCACCCTGTCTATTATTTTTGTTTAAAATTATTTAAACTCATTCCCTACAGACAGCAGTCTTCACAACAGATTGTTACTACTTTGTTATTTTCTAGATGTTTTTATTCTTCAAACCTGCAATATAGTGATGAGATTTTCACCCAAGACAAATTTTCATGATTCTGTTCCCTGATTTTACATTCTGGACATGAGATAGTTACTGTCAGTTGTGAACATGAATCTTGTAGAGATGAGCAGTTAGTCACCTGGTGAATGGCTGGACTGATGGAGTAATGTGTAAAAAGTCAAAAGTCTGGTGTACAGTTTGCTGCAGAAATTTGTTTCTTCATCTGAACCTTTCAGAACCTTCTATAATTTCTTGTAATGATAAAATGGTGAATTTTTGCTTCTTTCTTTTTTGGCGGAAGTCTTTATGATTTTCTATACTTGTATGTTATGAAGTATTTTATGCAGTGAGTTATTTTTTAATACCTCAAACTGCATATTTGCTGTATTTTCTAATTTAGCCATGGTAAAATTACTTAACTTGTTAGAAATTTCCTGCCTGCAAGTGACTTTTTATTTACTGTCTGATTGTACTAATGTTAGAATTCAGTTCTGACTATGCTTAAGAATCTCAGTGTTCTAATTTGCAACCAGAAAACAGCCTAAGTTTTAAAAAGAGTTATGTAAAGATGGGTCATACTTGGGATACACAGTACAAAGCATTCTCAAAGAAGCAGGGTGTTTGGAAGGTATTGTCCCTTAGGAATTTTCCATCCTCTTCAAATCAAGCATAAGACACTAACTTTTGAAAATTAAACCAATGGTCCCAATTGCAGCTGGAGGCAGACTTCCCAAAAATTTCACAAAGAGCTTGTACTTGTGAGGTTTTTTTTTTGCTGGACACTACAGGATTAGTATATTCTGTCTCCTAATAAGCATCTGAGCATTATAACTTTTTCCAAAGTAAGGTATGAATTCCAAGGGTTTTTTTTTTTATCTTCATATTAGGGGATTTAAAGATGAGACTGCAAGGAAAAAAAATGTATAATGCATAAATAGTTACTTTTGGAGCAGATATGTCATCATTGCTGGAGTCCTATTTTAATGTAGTGTAGTGGCATTTTATTTTGTGCAATGTGATTGTATGGTGTTGATTCAATCCCTGTGTCCGCTTGAGTTTGACGCTAATCGGCTGTAATAGCATAATTTACAGATGATTACTGAGAAATCCTCTACTGGTCTAGCAAAGACCTTCTGCATTTCTGGGCTCTGTAGTATCAGGCCATCATTCTTGTGGTCCTCAGTCTTTCACAATCACATTAGTTTGGCAAATGCCCAAAAACATATTTAGTCATGAGCTCATTACTGATATAACAGGCAACACAGGGCATGAAACACAATGCTGCCCGCAGCATTCCTCAGTAATATGTTCTGGAATGCTTATCTTAGATTCCAACTTGTTATTACTTTGCACACTTAAATAAATGGACTTGTCAACAAATAACATTCAGGAGCAACAGGCAACGTTTCATTCAAGTTATGTCATTGCCCTTCAGATTTCATCATCCATATGTGAAATGCATTTTGTTCTTGGGAAATAAGAAACATGGGGAAAAAACAATGAATTTCTATTAGCGTTTGGCAGTAATTCATGTATTTGATGAGTAAAGGAGACAGTGATACCAATCTAACACAGCAGCATTATGGTAGCCAAGACCAGTAGCTTCTATTCCATATATTACCAGTGAGTCAGTGTTTCATTTATCCAAACTGCAGCTTGCCACCAAGAGAATCCTTCGGCCCCAGTTTCAGTGCAAGACCAGCAAGCGGTGGCCATCCAGAATTTCAGAGGCAGAATTTAAAAAGCAGTCATAAAAATTATGCTTATGATGTCTCTGTGCTTCCTTACATCCTTTTGCAAATTGTAGAGAAGAAAATCTTCATTTTTGTAATAATTTTGGGACCTGCTTTATTCCAAGTTACTGGAGTGCATGTCAGTAATAAGGACCAATATGCTCTTCTCTTAGAGGGATAATTTCCTTTTTCCTATGATTTAGAGAACTTAAAGATTTTGGTGAGATTAAGAGTCTGAGATTTAATATTTTATGCTTTAGGAAGAACTATTTCAGTCATAGGATCTGTGTGTGTGGGAAGAGCGTGGGAAGGGGTGTGTGCATAGCTGAGGGCCTTCTGAAAAGAGCAAGAGCAGTTCTTTCTTGGTTTACGCTATATTAAAAATACAGTGTGGTTTTAGGTTTTCCTTTTAAAATACATATTAGTACTTCTACTCTGGGCACTGGGAAAGGCACGTAGAAGGCATTGGTACAATCAAAGAGAAGGCGTAAGTGGGCAGTAGATAAGGCAGAGGCAGTATTGCTGATCATGAGTGATGTGGAGTATCATCAGTTATAAGACAAACCTATAAAATGGGCAATCTGTGAGCTATCCCTCTTTTTCTCTCACTAGATGTTACCTACAAGTGCAAAAAATATTAGCAGCAAGAACTATTCTTATACTCTTATTCTCTGTCTATCCAGATAGATGCTATATCCTGATACATGCAAATACACTCTTCCAAAGTAAAAGACAGTGTAATTAAATATTTTATTGTTAGTATGGTGCTATTGCTACTCAGCAAGGCAATCACTTTCTTTGTCTTGTATTTTAAGTGTTCCTGCATGGCTATACTTACCTTACTTGAGACTTTGCTTCCAGGTGATAGCAATTTTCCACTGAATCTCTTTTTATGGCCAGTCCGCTGCTGAAAGGAAGATTGATATTTTCAGCTATGCTGGGTATTTCCCATTGTAACAGCCTACTGTTTCCATAGAAATCCTTCAAAGTGCTTTAATAGGACATTATTTAAAAAGGAGTTTTGTTGACACATTTATTCTGCCAGGTTATTAACAACTTGATTAATGTCTCCTCAATATTCACTTCTTTTAAAAAACAAATGCAAAAATGTAGAAAACATACATGCTGCTGCCATAGCACTTTCACTGTCTGTTTCCAGGACCCTTGAATTTGTTTCTCATTTCTCTGTTTTTCCTCCCCATCACCCCTCAACCCTATCATCATTTTGTCCCTGAAAGCCCTTTCCTACATAAAATTAACACTAGAAAATCTACAGTGATGACAAAACCCCCTTAAATCAGACACTGAGCATTTTATGATTCATCAGAAACTCTCTATGCCTCTGAATCAAGTTGCTTACTAAATGGTGGCTGCATCATGGGCAGAGCAAGATGTGAGTAACCCATGCCACGCATTGGAGCTTTTGGAGCCTGTTGGAGATACCCACATTGAGCTGAATACATTTTGTTTTAAGGGGGTGTTGGTTTAAATGTTGGATGATTCACTGCCTCCTGCTGTCTCCTGCAGTGTGGGCATAATAGTCGCACATTTGAATGCAATGCTTTTTAATTGCTTTCATTAAATGTCCATCCTCCTCATCTATGCCACAGCATGATGCCAGTTACCTTGGGAAACGTTCCAGCTACTTTGTTCCACACTCACCCCTTATCAGGCTCCAAAGTTGTATTTCAAAATTCCTAGGAGTCATAATTCTAGGTTTCAGCATAGTTGTTATTCCTGCTAGGTATTATTACATATAGCCATGTGAATCCTTCTCATGCCTCTCCTGCATTTCCTCTATTTACATTAAAATAAGAATTAGCTGTCTCTAGTTTTTAAGTATGAACAGAAATAGATAATGCTGGCAATTACACATATTAATTTGTTTTTTTAATTAGATGCTCTGACATCTGGAAATGAGGTTTTGATGAGTCTGATGATGATCAATAGACTTTTTATGTGATCAGCTGACCTATTCATTTATGACAGCAATGGAATTATTATGAGCCTAAGTGCTTGCTCATGAACCTGAAGGATGATTGGAGTTTTAGCACAGAGTGAGTTCCCATTTTTTGTACCCATTATGTAATTATAAAGATTTCAAGCTAGTAACCTGCTAAGCAGAAATCCCTTAATCTGTCAGGGCCTATAATACCCTCAGCCAGTAAAGCAAGAATAGGCTCCTTAACTAAGCATCTACCTGTTTATTCATCTTAAAATGTTTTTCTCATTTCTTACTGCCTCCAATTATTCTGTATTTTACACATTTTAAGATAAGTTTCTGGGTGTTTCAGTATGTGTCTGTTCAGATGTCTCCTCTAAGTATTTGCAAATGTCTCAGACAGAAGGATTTATCTAAAATGGAACTAGATGGATGTACTTAAGCGCCTGAATCTCATCCCATACTACTTTTTAGTCAACATTTGCCTCACTAAACACTCTATAAATCAGATAAATATAGGGCTCCTTAAGTGCATCTTCAAATGACTTGTGGTAGGTAGTAAGCTACCTCTGCTACTTGGATTCCATTTCCATTGGAGTGAGAGACCCTTTTTATAGCTTGAATGTCACTGGATCACACTTCTTTGACTGTCCTGTGTTTTCAATGTTATCAGAATGAATTGGTGTGATTTGAGCATATACCCTTCTGTCTGTGGAGATTGGCTTCTGCCTATCAGTTGCTAAATTCTGTTCAGTGTACGTCAGAGACCAAAACTGCATCTGACACCCATGATGAGGAGTGTTCTGTGCATGTCCTTGGAAAGACAGGATTTTAATTTCTTACTGTCACTTGAGTAAAGTGTCACTATTGCCAGGGGACTTCCATAAGAGTAACAAGCCTACCAGATACCGCGTAATCACTCTCTAAACAACAACTTCGTGGCACTCATTTGGGATTTTCTCCATGTCTTACTTTGAAGGCTCAGCAGCAGTGATTAAATATGTGGACTACTGCTTAGCTACAGGTAAATGAAACAATTTATGAGGAAACTAAGTGAGAGAAAGCCTAAAAGCTTAGAGGAAAATTAAGGGTGTAACATCAGTGGAGAGCACTGACAGCAGATGCAGGTCTGAAGAAAGGCCAATCTGTTGTGGTTTCTTAGCAAACCAGGCTAGCAGATTTATGTAGCCATTATGTTTAGAAAACCAGGGAACAAATAAGTAGGTGAAGGACAAGATATTGCACCTCCATTCCTATTAAAGCAATTTTGCCCATTTAAATATTAAGCAATACAATCTTGTCATATACATGAACCCAAGCATAATTCCTTTTAAAGCTCTGATATCATAAACAAATGCTCAATGAATTGCAGCAAGTGAACAGTATTGTAATATGTAGTGGTTGTAAGAGCTTGCAGAAACTGCCTTAGGGTCTTCTGTGTTGTCTTACAGTTATGCTGCTGCTAAAATTCTTTATTTAGGGGATAGAAACAGCTCATTAAATTAAATGCAGCTTCTTAAAGATGTGACAGAACATAATGAAGTTAATAGTGATTTGGATTAAGGAAATTTTGATACTGATATTTTTGCTCTGACTGTTGGCATATATTGAATGACTGGATAATTTCTTTGCAATGAATAATGGATAATTTTGTCTAGCATACTGTAACATTATGCAAATTCATCACGCACAGCAGCAGTACAAACTTTGCTTTTCCTTCTTGTTACATCTGGCCTGTGCTAAAATAAGAAAGATTGATTTCAAAGAGGAGCAGGACTGTCCAGTGTTACTGGGGATTGTAACAGCTTTGCAATTAAGGCCATGTTTAAATACAGAAGTAGTATGATTTTTTTTGTCAGGTTTTCTGCATTCAGATCAGCATGGCATTCAAGCTTTGCCTGCCTTTTATTATTTAAGCAAAATTAAGGTCATGTTTAGCACCAGTACACAGATTGTTTCAGCTGAATGACAAGCACAGTGTTAGTTAAAGCCTAATATCTCCTAACACAGCCTGTGAATCTCAACATGCCATGGATTTTGCTATGCCTTGATTCATATTGCTGCAGAACGTACAAGAAGTATAATGCTTACCAGTGGCATCATTATTGAAAAGTGTTTTTAAATTGGTGAAAACGCACAATAGCAGTGTGGAGGATTGTGAATTACACAAAAATATTGGGAGTGGAGAGCATATTGATTTATTTTTGTTGCCTGGGGAAAGATGATTTTGCACAATTTCAAATGAACTATCCAGAATTGAATAAAAAGAAAAAAGCTTATCCCCAAAAAGCCTTCACATGAAAGCTGTAATTCAGAAGCTCTGAGGAATGTCAGTAGTGAGTATACTGTGAAAGTGTAAAATTTTCAGGCCTCTTCTCTCCTATTCACACTGTGGGAACTCAAGCTTAGCGGAAGCTGTTCCCCACAGAAAGGGAGAAAAATGGATCTAGCCGCTTACTGGGATAATTAGATCCTTTCCTACACTACTTCATGGACTTTCACATTTGACTGACCACATAAATGTTTCACCAAATATATAAAAATGGCTTTGTAAATTTGATGGTTAGATAAACCCTGCTGACTTTAAGCTAAAAGCAGGATGTGCATTTTCATATGCGATTGTAACAAAGTTCTCTGAGGGTCTCACTTGGAACAACTGCTTTCTGGAGTGTACACCACCCTGCCACAGAAATCCAAGTATGGACTGGAAGTGCAGCATCTTCAAGTACAGACAAATAGGCATGTTAAGTATTTCTGCTTTGTACAATCCTGAAGATGCTTATGCTACAGCTCTATTAGCTGAATTGCAATCTCAGCAACTAGGAGGTGTATAGAAAAGAAAACATCTGGAGGAAAGAGGAAAGAAGAGAAGAGAGAAGAATATGGGATCTGGGTAACTGTACTATTTTCTGAAGGAAGGGATAGTTGTGTTTGCCCAGAACAGACAGCTAGACCTGTCCTTGTGCTGCCACTGTTTTCTTCGAGAATAGTCAGTTACTGCCAAGGATTTACTGGGTAGTCAAGGGCCAAGGTTCTGGCTGCCAGGAACTAAGTGGAAGGAAAAGGTTTGAAAATTGACTAGTAAACTTTGTTTGTGAAAGATGAAATAAATGAGAGCTGAATTGAATTGAATTTTAAGCCCTCCAGCCTCTCTGGGAATTACATGTGTCTCCTCCTACACAGTGCAGTGCTAAAAAGGCTTCTGGAGGGGGGGGAAAGGCTGTCTCTTCAAAGTTTCCTCTTACATCCCCTCAAGGGATTTATTGATTTTGGATGCTGTTTCTCACTCAGTGTGTGTAATCCCACTCTTCAGCTTAGCTCTGTACTTTACTCAATAGGATTCAGTTCTTGTCAAGCCTTGTGCACTACAATGGGCCAAGCCTGTCTTAGGAACCTTTTCTCTTGTGTTGAATCACAGGCTCTATGTAAGCCTCAAAAGAGCACAGGAACTCTTTGGCTATGGCCTTTTAGGACAGCAATCCAGTTTCATACTCCTGTTACCTTATCTCTTTCCTTCTGAGATGCCTATAAAGTAATTGCTGTAAGGAGGATAACATGGTATAAAGAGCAGCAAAAGGTACAGCAGATTATATTCTTCACATTTATTGTCAGTTGTGGCAGATGCATTAGCTTTCTGTACAATGTGTTTTACTTGCACCTCCATTTTTTTTTGCTTTGCTTGCCCTGGAATGTCTGATTTATGTGTTTTTAAACATTTGGTGTAAACAAATGACTACATGAGACTTTTTGCAGTACTTGTGAAACCCCTCCCAAGTCCATCTGTCCTTTGCAGTTGTTCCTAGCCACAGAAAGGGGTGTGTACATGTGCTTGTGTGTGTATATGTAACCATATATCTATAGCTTAATAATAATCAAACCTATAATTTTTCCATTAAATAATATTGAAAAACACTCAATTTCAAATATATCACGATTTCAATACAGGATTGCTTTTTAACAATCTCACTAAAAATTAAAAATAAAAAAAGAAGGTATCATGCAAAGTTGCACAGTGTGCTGAAGAAATCTGAACAGGAAAGCACTGCTTTTTGAATTGAGTTAGTTATGAGAAGAAAAGGGAAATAAACAAGGACTGAAAATGGGAAGTACCTCCTTTTTCTTTTGCAGTAATTTTGATGTCAGAATTTCTTCTTAATGTCCTGTTCTCATCCTCCTCCTCCAGATGTACCCCCACCCTAGCAATAGCACATAAAGGAAAGTTTTTAGTTATATATAAATCAGAAAGTGAGCAAACTTCTCTTTATAGTGTGGCAGTTAGATGTGTTTGGAAAACTGAAAATTTTTCATTCAGATGTTTCCTGGTCCCCTTGTTAAATCCATAATATAAATAGCAAAGCCTCTCCCATATTTCAAATATTTAAATCAGAGAGTTGCAACTGTGCTGAAATGTTATATTGAAAACACAGGCCATTTTCCCCCTGAAATTTTACTGCCGATGAAAAGTATTGCCACTTTTTTTCATCAGACCTAATGCCTTTTCATTTAAAATTGAATGAACAGTATATTAATGACTATTTGATGGATTGTTAAACATTATTTAATAGGTTACTTCAGCTGGTCAAGATTTTGAAGTTTTAGGGTCTTTGTGTTCATGCGTGTGTCTGCTTTTTTTAGTAAGAAGATTAAAAACTCCTGTTGAGGCCATGCACTAATACAACTAATGGCAATCTGGGGATAAGACCTGAGCATCATTTAAATTATTACACATTTTTTATTGTTGTGGTTGAGACAACATGTCTAAATAAATTCTTCCACCACTAATCTATGCTGGTGTTTAATGTCATTCTGTGAGTCTGTGGTATTCCTGGTTCTTTATCATCTAAGGAGTGCCATTTCAGTACTTGTATATGAACTCATGTGCAGTTTTATTTTCAGTATGTTCAAAGATGTGATGTGCAAGGGCTATGTGAGCCCCAGATATGGACAATAATTTAGTTTAGCTCCGCTGAAGTTTTATAATATATTTGTGGAAGGAGTTTCTTGATATTTCTTTATATCTGAATAGCATGCAATGAACTACAGTCAGCTTCCCCTCCAGATAAATGATGAAAGTGCAAATAACAATTTTGGAAGTTGTTTTAATCAAGCAATTAAAATATCCGCTGTTTTCAATTCTGTTCTTATTGTGATTTTAATGGTAATACTTCTTGTTTCAGTTTTCCTTCCATAATGCTATAATTGAATGAAGCTTGGAAATGCAGAGAGAGAAAGACAAGAGTTATATAAATAACTAAAGAAGTGAGGAGAGAAAAGGGAAAGAACACTTTAAAGAATCGAAAGGGAAAAGGAATCTATGTGCAATTTGATTTTTAAGGTGAGGTATTCATCTGTTCTTAATTTATCCACACTAATACAATTTCCCTATCCAGCTCATCATCTCCTGATGAATAATGCATGGATAAATATTGCTACCTGTTAATACAGAAGTAGTTTATAATTCCCCAGAAAGGTTTTATTAATAGTACAGTGTTAACCACCTTGGTCTGAGTCATAACTAATTGTTAATGTATATGTGTGGAACCCAAGGAAATGAAGACAAGAGGAGGCAGAAGACAGGAAAAAAATCCAACTCTGGAGTCCATGGTATTAAAAGAATAAGTTCTTTTTTGTCTGAGCAGGCAGCTGGTAATACTTATTAATGTCTTTCTTTAAAATGGTCTTTCAGATGATTAAGTTAGAAATCTTCACTGTGCTCTAGCTATTAACAGAAACCACCTGAAGTCCAATGGAAATAGAGTTATAATATCCAGAAGCCTCTGTAATGGCATGCTAAGTTTTCCACTGAATGGTTTAAGCCCTCGTATTCCATTCTCACTTTTAAAAGATACCATTAAGGAGGGGTTGAGAGCATGTTTGACATCCATTTGTTGCTTCACAACCTATTAAAAAGAATTATATCACTTAGCTTAAAAAATAAATCTAATTAGTAACGCTTAGTTACATTATGCACATACTCCACTAACCTTGTGCTTCACAATGTCTCCAAAACCTCCCATTGAAAGGTGGCACAGCAGATCACTAACAGGACCAGAAGTGAAACCTCAATGTGCAAACTATTATTTCAAGTTCCTCTGTTCCTTCATCATTGTGCAAACTTTGTAGAAGATCTAGTCCAAGAGAGGTCTGGCAACAAAACAATTCTCTGAGTACAGTTGAATGGATTGGACAGGAGAGAAATCCTGGTAAACAGTAAAAACCCTAGTAAATAAATATAAATTTAATGCTCTGAACTCCTCTGAACCCTGACAATGACAATTCATTCCCAAGGAATACTTATCTGTCATTCCACCCACTGCTGTGCTATAGCTGACACTGAAAACATATTAGGAAAGTGTATGTAATGTTCAAGGCATCTTCAGACTCTTTCAGATCTGGAAAATCCAGACTGGTTGCTCAACCACCTTTTCTACCAAAACACCAGCTGGAGAGAAGCTCCTAATTATTTGGAACTCAGTGTGCTAGTATGAGCTTGAACAGATGAAGACTAGATGGAGCCAAATTGCCCTTTCACACCACCTTTACACTGGTATAATATCACCAATTTAAACACCATTAAGTGACAGATGAGTGGGTCTGCATATCTACATATAGTGTGTGGAGGAAAATGAAAACTTTTACTCTTAAATGATCTTAGGAACAGTTGTGGGCAGAGGAGGGAAGAGGAAGCAAAAAATATAAAGTGGTCAAAAAAGCAATTTAACAATTCACAGGGGAGGAGAAAGGCAGTTCACGAGGGGAACAGAATTCCCATGTTGAGAGACCTCTGTGCATGGTGTGCATTTCTTACCGTCATACCTGCAGTATGCAGCAAACACTGAAAAATGCCATGAGTATTTGTGACTGGAGATTTTTCATTCCTGTGCCGTGGAATGTCCAGGTTAAGCTGCATGAGCACTAGACATGCATACCGTAAGTAATAACAGTTTGTTCAGGAAGCTGCAGAGGTTTTGGCAACTTCTTCAAAATTAGCACAGATACTTGGACATTTACAGGATCATTTTGTTCCCTGTGAGAACAACATTTCACCCTGTTATCACTTGATGTAAATTGATTCTTTCAAGAATTTCCATTGAATCTATTTAAGGAAATAGGAATTTAGAAAATAAATCTTTCATGACTTGTAATACTGCTGGTTTCACTTTTCCTTTAGCCCACTCTAGAATGTAATTGGCTGGATTTTATTACTTGACTATTGAGACTAATATAGCTCTAGGCAAATCTCAGGCACAGAATATGTATGGCATCCCTGAGCCACTGATAATAACATTGTTAACATGTTAACATTGTTATCAGTTTTTATATTTTGTAGCAAGAAAAGCTAACAGAGTCAAACCACTTCATTAGAAGAACACAACTGTGAGTCTCTGAAGTATAAATTAAATCTCTTGCTGCCTTTGTCTCTCCAAGCTAAGAAATGGCTAAGCCATTTCTTTACACTGCAGGGTAGCATTACTCTTTGGAAGATCTCCAGCAGATGCTGCAATAAGTCCTTTAGGGGCAGCTTTCCACAGTTCATGCTTCTTTCCTCTTAGTGGCATGGAGTCAGAAGGGGGGACCATGAACAGGTAAAGTTTAGTTATCCTCCATTAAAGAGCCTTGAAGATCCCTGAGTAGTTCTCTGTCCTCTAAGACACCCAAGAACGAAAGACCTAGTTGAATGAAATTGTGTATTAATAATAAAATCATAAAATATCCTGAGTTGGAAGGAACCCACAAGGATCATCAAAGTACAAGTCCTGACCCTTCACAGGACACCCCAAGAGTCACACCGTGTGCCTCAGAGTATTGTCTAAACACTTGAAATCTGTCAGACTTGGGGCTGTGACTACTTCCCTGGGGAGCCTGTTCCAGTGCCCAAACACTCTCCAGGTGAAAAAGTCTTTTCCTAGTATCCAACATAAACCTCCCTTGACAGAGTTTCATAATGTTCCCTTGGTGTCCTATCACTGAGCACCGTAGAGTAGAAATCAGTGTCTGCCGCTCACTGAGTTAGTTGTAGCTCCAATGAGGTCTCCCCTCATTCCCTTCTCCAGGCTGAACAAACCAAGTGACCTCAGACTCTCTTCATATGGCTTCCACTCAAGGCCCTTCACATCTTCATATCCCTCCTTTCAACACTCTCTAACAGCTCAATATCTTTCTTATATTGTGGCACCCAAAACTGCTCCCAGCACTTGAGGTGAGGTGGCCCCAGTACAGAGCAAAGTGGGACAATCCCCTCCCTTGCCCAGCTGGTGATGCTGTGCCTGATGTACCCAGGACAGGGTTGGCCCTCCTGGCTGCCAGGGCATTGCTGACTCACATTCCACTTTCCATTGACGAGGACCCTCAGGTCCCTTTCCGTGGTGCTGCTCTCCAGTGTCTTGTTGCCCAGGATTGCCCTATCCCAGGTGCAGAATATGGCATTTGTCTTTGTTCATATGGTTAGTGGTTTGCCAGCCCTCTAATTTCTCCAGGTCTCTCCGAAGAGCATCCGCACCTTTAAGGGACTCGATTTCTCCCAATTTGCTGTAATTGAAAAACTTGTTTAGTGTGTCTTAGTGCTGCATTCAAGTCATTTACGAAGGTGTTGATGACAGGGCCAAGGATGGAGCCCTACAGAACCCCACTAGTAACAGGTCTCCAATCTGATGTCACCCCATTCACTGTAACCCTTTGTGCCCAGCCAAGTCACTCTCCCATCCCATGATGTGTTTATCCAGCTGTGGGCTGGAAATTTTGTCCAGAAGGATCCTGTGAGAGACAGTATGGAAAGGTTTACTGAAATCCAAAAAGATTACATCAGCTGGCTTCCCTTGATCAGGTAGGAGGGTTATCTTGTCATAAAAGGAAATTAAGTTTATCAAGTAGAACTTTCCCCTCATGGAGCCATGCTAGCTGTGAGCAATGACTTCATTGTCCTTCATGTATTTTCCCTCTCAGGATAATCTTCTCCATACTTTTACTGATGACTGCAGAGACACCAACAGGCCTTATAATTTCCAGGGTCATTCTTCTTGCTCTTCTTGAAAACTGGAACAAGTCTCCACCTGATCAGTTGGAACTTAAAAGAATAGCAAAAGTCTCTTTCTTTTTTAAGGCACTGTAAACAGGTAAGAATGCAATCTCTGTTTTAGTGTACCATTTTAGCACTATAATCCTGCCAGCATTATACAATATACTTGTTGAGTTACATAGAAACAGTCTAGGTAGTAGACACAAGAGTTTGACATGTGGAGGACTTACAGCCCCCAGGTATGCCAAGAAAAAATGTTGTTATTATACATAGAACTACAAGGAAATTTACATTATCAATGAGGCAATAGCATGTAATGTATTTCAGTTCATAAAATTGACATTTTTAATAAAAGGTGTTAGTTTAATCTAGAGCATAACCAGACAACATAGGCAAATATTTTCCAATTCATTAGGCCACAGGTCCATAGCATGGAAATAAATTCTTCTGATGAGTCCTGTCACCACATTGTAATTCCAACACTGCCGTTTTCTGAAATTAAGCAGACCCATGCCACCCTTTTCTCTGCTGATGTAGCTCCAAGTATTTCATGTGAGTTTCTCAGGGCTGGCTGTGATGCTGCATCATAGTGGGAGCCATCTCAGAGGATGCACATAGGGAATGGAAGGGGTGTTTTGCCCTGAGTTTAAGATTAAGTCATAAGACATGAATCAGGAAAACATGCTATTTTCAGTTTGTCCTCTCTTCCAAGTAATCCTCTTGATGCCCACTCACACAAGCATATTTGTTCTGCATTTGTAGCACTATTAACAAGAGCAGGGTTTTGAGGATCTGAATATAAGCTGTGGATGCTGCCTTGATGAAAAGAAGAGAAAAGCAGAAAGACCCACGTAAGCACTGCAGCTTCTGTGTTTTTGGGAGGGACGAGTTCTATCATGTGCGGCCTGTTGGAGGAGTTTCCCTACTTTATTGTGCCAACTGGAAAATCTCTTACTGAAACTTCTGTCAATTTTCAGTATTACTACCAAAAATCAGTTGGCAGATGTAATGGTTTTTTTTGGATAATTGCTGTTCACTGTAGAACAAAAGATTTACATCATCTGCAAAAGTATCCCAGTTTCTAGAAAAGGAATTTTTTGTTATTGTTGACATTTTCCTTTCAGTCATTCATATTTATAAAGGAGTAAAATCTCTTGGCACAGCTTGCCTGGTGATTGCATTCAGGAGAGACATTTGGAAACAAATATTGCTAAGCTATAGCACTGTTGATACTGGTAAGTGAAGGTTGTCAGGTTGTCTCATCAGATGTGAAATGGTCAGAGGGGTGAGCACATCCCTTCCGCATTTCCCCTCTTTTTATGAAACAATCCATCATGAATTGTAGTACACTTTATTTAGCATAAATTATGGGAAATACAGCTCACTTGAGGGAAATGGACCACTCACCACTTAACAACTAAGATTAAAAAAGTACCTTTTTTTTGTGAGATCTGGCTAATAGTTGCACAGTGAATGACATCTTTGTCAGACTCATAGATACAATGTCTGCATGCTGGTGTTTGGGAAAACGTTTGCTTTCCCAAGACTCCACTTGGAGTGCTGCATCCATGTCTAGGGTACCCAGCAAAAGAAAGATCTGGACCTTTTGGAGAGAGTCCAGAGGAGACCATGAAGATGATCCGAGGCAACTCTCCTCCTGAGGGGACAGGCTGAGACAGGTTGAAAGAGCTGGGGTTGTTCAGGCTGGAGAAGAGAAAGCTCTGGGGAGGCCTTATTAGGGTATTTTCAATATTTAAAGGGGGCTTTTAAGAATTTTTTTACCAATGCCTGTAGTGACAGGACAATGGACAATGGTTTTAAACTGAAAGAGGGTAAAGAGGGCAGATTTTGTCGGTACATAAGGAAGAAATTTTTTTCATTGTGAGGCTGGTGAGAAACTGGAAGTGGTTGCCCAGAGAAGTTGTGGATGACCCATCTTGGAAGTGTTTAAGGCCAAGTTGGATGAGGCTTTGAGCAACCTGGTCAAGGAAAGATATCCCCACCCATTACAGGGAGTTTGGAACTAGATGATTTTTAATTTCCCATCCAACCCGAACAATTCTAATCATTCAAATAATTTTGTCATTCTATGATTTTATGAAAATCAGACTTTTCTTCCATTTATATCTGCAAGATATTGGGTCCAAAGGGAAAACCATGTGATCTAATACTGGGCACAGTTTTCCTCCCTTCTGCAGACCAATTTTCTTGGCCTTTATGTGAGTGCAGGCATGTTCTAGTGATTATTAGAGAAATGGTCCTAATTTGATATTAAGAGAGCAACTTTAATGGAGTGGAAACAAGAAATCAAGATGCAACAATGAAAGTTTCCTGGTGAATTAATTTGGAATTAGTCTTCCAGGGATTTATACTGTGTATACAAAAAGTAGCACCATATACACAAATTTTTCAATTACTATGTTTTAGCAACTATTAATATAAGAAGATTTTGCAAAAATTAGACAATTTAAATATACATTTCATGTAATTCTCTCCTATGGTTAGGAAATGAAAGAAAGTTTATGTGTGAAAGTATGGTTTCCCACTATCTTTTAATGACAAAAACCCTTGGATTTGGTTGCTGAACAAAATTTTCAGATTCAACAGTGCTAAATACTCTGCTCATACTTTTTTCTAAAGTGTTAAAAGTAAATATTGCACTTGAGGTAGATTTTTCCTAAAGGTTTGTCACAAGAGCTTTTTAATTTGCTCCATAATTTCAGTGCCATGGTAACAGAGACATAAAGATAACATTCTGTGGATCCAGTATTCACAGTGCTATGTTAAATAATATAATTATAATCCTCTTAAGTACTTCTTGCATAAATCTAAATAGCATTACACATATAGATTCTCCAGAAAGTATTGAAAATACAGTAAGTAGGCTTGCATTAGCTAGCCCACAATAGAATAGCCACGGAATTTTACACTACTCAGCCTAATATGAGTATTATTTACATTCTTTTGTTAAAGAGTAATTCACTATGGCTCCTGCTTAGCAGAATTCTTATGTGGAACCCTAATTCTTGCCATAGACTCTCACTAAAATCAGTGAAAGTATGCAAATTCTTAAAGCTCTGTACTTTAAAATATTTTCCTGATTCAGATTTATATACCTTAAAGCAGTAGAAGTCTTTTCACTGATACTAGCAATAACTGCGTAAGAATACAAAGTGCAATAATAACTATATTTTTACCATAAGTGGTAAGTAGGAGACCCTATACTTGTCTTACATGCCTATATTTTTCTGTTCAATTCCACTTTTTTTGCAAACAAGTTGGTGTAGCTGTGCTAATATTTTTTTTTTTTTGTGGGAACAGTTTCAAGGAAGGAGATCTTTAATTGTTCCCTCTTAAAGCAGTAATATGTACTTCCATCTTGAAGCAAGGAATGTCTGGTTTTTGTTGGTTATATTTTTCTATCCCCCAGATAACACAGAACCTTAAATATGCATAGGCATTATGTATAGTAATTAAGGTTTGCATAGTAGAGGGCATGAGTTATATATTCAGTTTTGCCACAAAATAGGAGTCCTTTTTTGCAAAGGAATGTCTGCATTTCCCCTATGTCAGTCTGGTTGAAGAGCATATGATTTTCTGTAATTTATGTGTTTTGGTGTGTGTTTTTTTTTTTTTTTTTTAATTTCATCTTTCTGGGATTGTTTTAAGGGAAGCTTTTCTATATTCTAGTTTTAAATGCTTTCTGGGAGAAACTAATAGGGTGGAAGAAGGAAGTTTGTATTATTCAGTAGCCAAAAGTAAACACAATTGGAAGTTTGTGGAAGGGCATCTTATTAGTCTGGGTCTTGATCCAGATTTGTTAGTGGTTGTTGATGTGGTGGTATCTCGTGTAGCGTCAGGCAAGTAGGTGGAATGGGGCAGGTGGTCCAGCTAATTGCACTAGTGCTTATCATGTCTTGCATGAGGATTTTTACATCAAGACACAGGATGGATCATTAGGAGTTTGGCAAGAGTGTTTTGTGGCAAGAGTAGCCTAGGAGGAATACCACTGTAATAAGCATAGCATAAAATATAAAGATAAGCAGAAAAGAGAGCTTACAATGGCAAAACACACTGTCTGTATCAGCTTAAACTTCTGAACCCACAGTTTGAAGAAATTAGAGCTGTAGTTATTATCTGAGATCTGCTTGGATCACTGAAATCTTTTACTACAATCTGTGTGCAGATAGAATTGTAATTTCTTTTCATCTAATTGATGATAGAAAGGAAATTTTGGGCCATGGTCAGGACATTTAGCTTGCTGGATTGTGCTCATTGAGGTGATTTCCTGATGTGAAGTAGTCGGTCATTTCAAATACCTTTGTCCTAGGGCGACATTATGATGCTTGTATCCCCAAATTTCTCCCAAATTTGTCCTAAACCACGACAACCTTTAACCTCTTACTATCACTACTAATTAAGAGGCGATTCAGTCATTTTGAGGACTTAAAAATATTTTGTGTATTTTGTAGTAAATTCTCAGCTCTGATTTTATCTCTTTAATCAAGCAGTATAGAGGGACCCAACCCAGATGTATGCTAGAAATCTTCTGCAGAATGTTACAGAGGCTTTTAGGAATCTCCAGCTTAGCAAGATCTGGCAGAACTTAAGTACAATCTCCATCCCTTTCCTAGGTGCCCATTCATGTGCCTCCTATAAGCCTCCACAATCCACTGTGCCACAGTTCAACAGCACATATTCATTCCACAATTCCTGCAATATATTTTTTATGCATCCTTCTCATGGTTTGTCAATGTCAGTTTTATGCAATGTATGTCTGTGATTCTAAAGAAAAGAATTGCTTAGTTCAGACTTATTTTCCCAGAAGAACGTTCCAATAAATGCGGAAAAAGAGCTTCAGTAGCAAGTCTTGCCTTTATCAGGAAATCTCATGTGGTGCTGCCATGGATGTTGAGTTTTTTAAAATCTTTTTTGTTACCTATTACTGATTGTGAGCATTCGTGTTCTGTTATTTTACTGCAGAGTTTTGAACAGTGCATGCTATCATTCTCAATATCTATAAAAACCTGCTTCTCAAGCAGTTCCTCATTCAGTTTTGAGGTTACATGGGCAGAACATAAGGTATCGTACAGCTGGGCCGAATATCATATGCACTGGACTGCTAGTTATTCCATATATTTAAGAAGTACATTGTCTATGTAATCTCTAAATTTCTACTCTTTCGTCCTCTTTCATCTTTTTGCAACCACCAACTCACTTCTCCTAGTTTTGATTTTGATCAATCATTTCTCTAATTACTTTTGAAGACTTAAGTTTGGACTTTTTTTCCTCTCCTCATTTCTTTTTCCCAGCTTTTTAGCTTTTGACACAGATCCTTTATTTATAGCCATCTACTTAATTTCATGTGATTTTAATGAAACCCATCTTGCACAGCTACACAGGAGTTTACAGCATTTATGACATTTTGACTTACTGAGATCATGAACAGTAATAGAGATAGTAGAATTATCAATACCCCAATGAAAACAACTGCAAATAGGAGGAAAAATGTGCAACAAACTGAACAACTGACTGCACTCCCCATCCCTTGTCCCTGACCTGAGCTTAAGGAGAGGCAGAGCTAATTCAAAACTGCAGTTGAACAAATAATCTGTGGAAGATAAAAGCAGTCCTTTGAAGTTATGAAATACAACTTATGCTCTTTTGTTTTCCTTTCTGGCTGTCTTGGAGGTAGTTCTCTCAGTTCATTGGAAATGGCTAATCTGCATGTTTTGGTATATGAATTTCTGGCAACAATGTTTTGCACAGTTATTTAAATGGAGAAAAAAGGTTAACCGAGTAACAGAATGTAAGAAAATTTTCCATTGATAGTACACACTAGACCCAAGCTGAGAGGAAGAATTGAGCTTAGAAAGCAGTTTTACACTGCTGGCATTAACATGTTTCTAGAAAACACTGACTGGGCTCTGCTTCTCATATTCAAAGCAGGAGAAAAAATGAAGCATCATGTTATCTGGTGTAAAAATACTCTACTCCAATTTAGTTTTGAGTAGTATGATCCTAGTGAACAGAAGTCAGGTCAGATCAATTTGAGACCAAAAATCATTTCACAGGCCCACCTCAAAATGTTAAAGCTGCTTTTGCCCTCACAAGGGTATTTTGAAGATTAATGTCCTGTCAGCACTTTGAAAATGTAAAGTGCTAAGTATATATTATTATAACCCTTTCCATTTATTACTTTTATTGATGGTCTCGTGGTTTCCATGACGCTATGTTGATTTGCACGGGATTTTCCTGCAGTGTGCATTTCATCTCATGAAGAGTAAAAAAACAAATAGTTCTTTTTAGGCCTTGTGCCTTGTTGGATAATATCCAGTTACTGGGGGACTTGTTTATGACCCACTATCTCTGCTGTGAAAGCCTTACTGCAATACATTATGCAGCTGTTTGTTTTCAACTTTGTTTTCTCAACTATATAAGCCTCTGCTGCTACTGAGACCCATGTACTGCTCCTAACTGACTCCTAAGGGGTTCCTGAGTGAAAAGCAGACTTACCACCCACTGAACTCCTGTATTTTTTAGTAGTAGTGTGTTCAAGGAGTGGGACTGAAGCCAGGCTTGTCAATCACTGGCAAACAGGGAATATCTTGCTTGTTGAAGTTCAGTCCAGTTTTTTCTGCCTTTTCTGGCATTGGTATTACAGCCAGACCTCCTGGTGGCCAAGCTTTTCTGAGGAAAATTCCAAACTTTATTTCAAAATTTTAGATTTACACTTTGGCTCTGCAGCATGTCTGCCTAACTCTCAGCCAAGTCCCCAGGCGGCATTTACTTTTGGAGCAGTTTGCCTCCCCAGCTCTGCTTTCCTGCAGACTTCAGGGATCAAGTTAGGCCAAGAAAAGCCAAAAGCACATGAACCATGTGTACCTTTTGCTTCCTCTTCTGTTGAGAGTCTCAGCATGGAGGTTTGCCCTGATCTGTCAACAATGTTCCCTCAACTGACAGCCTCAACCAGGTGGGTTTTCCTTGGCTCTCATCTCCCCTTAGGACATAAAGAGCTGTGGAAGCCACAGCTGCAGGTCAGCCAGCCCCTCTCTTGAAAAAGGTCATGTGACAGGGCCAAAGTGCAGCAGGTTTTGCCCAAATGCATGAATGAATTGCCACACAATGAGGATACCAAAGCTATCCTAGTCTGTGTTGTTTTAACACGTCTGACATCTTTTAGGGCCTCAATCAGCTGCTGTACCTTTAACTATATCTCTCCACATCTTTTTCTCCAGGGGTCCAGAGGGCTTGGGGGTGGAAAAAGCCAGAAGGTGTTGCAAAGGGCTTTGGACCTGCTACCTCTTGTAATCTTTCATGTCCCTTGCTGAATCATTTCACAGACTGACATCTCCAGGAGAAACACAGGCCCACCATACCTCTGTGAAATGTGAAATACAGGGGGCTTTGTATCACATAGAACAGCAGACTAATGCAGATTGGAAGGGACCTCAGAGGGTCATCTAGTCCATTCTCCTGCTTAAATCCAAGCTAGGCCATTAGTTAATAATCAGCAATGTGGAGCATGCAATATGGTTCCTTTGCCAAAAAATATATCCTAAATATTTTTCTAGAGCATTTTCTTAGCTTAGTTTTCCTCTCTTGTTCAATTTAGTGAGAGAATAGATTGCAGAGAGAAGAGATAAGAGGATGAAGAATCTAATGATGCAATCAACAATGTCGTTTAGCACCTTTGTGGACTAGAGCAGGAGTGATCAATATTGAAAGAACAAAACCTCAAATCTGATGATTCCTCTAGACAGACACCATTCCAATTCTTCCAGAGCAATTCCTTCTCTTAGTGAGAGAAATCCCAGCTGGAATCCATGTTGGAGAAAAGAGTAAAAAATATTCTAGCTTCTTAGGATGTTTAAAAATAATCAAACAGCCAAAGGCTTTAACTTTTTCCAACACAGCTTAGATGTCTGTAGTTCCTTGTTCTCTATGGGGAGAAACATCAAGGTTTTGCTGATGCGTCTAAAGGATGCAATTAATGTATTTTATGTGCCTAGGACCTGGTGTATGTTCTTCTCAAGGTGTTAACTGCAGACTGCTATGGTCTCATGCTCACAGTATTGATCCAAAAATGCTGCCATATCTACTTGCAATAGCTTATCTCTCTCCTGTGTCCACTCCATCTGTCTGTGATGTGAAGAAGGACAAAAGTTCAGACACTAGGAAGAAAAATGGGCAAAAGGGAGCCTTTTTGGCAGACTGTTTTTTGATATCAAAAAGGAGTGGGAAGTCATAAGGCAATGATTGCTCAGGATGCAATTTATTAAGATCTTTGGGCACTGCCCCTGCCACAGACATCAAGTGTCCCATCATGGTGCTCAAAGTGTCTGGCATTGTTCCCACTCAAGTCAGACAAGAACAATCATGTTTATCTTCAAGAGAAACTGTCCTTCTTCTGGTGGAGAATATGTCCTATCTCTGTGTGTACTTTCAGCTGAGAGAAAGGAAAACACTAAGACATATACAGAACAATTGCATGCAGATGTACCTTTCTTGCATAGCTTTGTGGGCTGGCAACTTTGGCTGTCAGAATAGTCAACAAGAAAAATCATGCAACCTGTCAGTATCTTGTGACGTCACAGGTGAGTTGATAAATGATATAAAGTTCAGAAAGTTCCTTGGTCTGTGTGTGTTCACAGTCCCATATTTTCCATAGTTCCTCAAGGCAATGCTGAAATAGCAAAGAAATTGAGAAGTGATGCTGTTTATGCCATGCTGTCTCTGAGGTTATGACTGTCATGTCAGATAAACAAAACAGATCTTTAATCTTAAAAGTTCCAAAGAAGAGAAAAGGACCAATATTCCCTCTGGGACCAGGTTTATTCAAAACAATGAGTAAATGAAGTAATATTTCTCTGCAGATGCCAATAGGAAAAAAAAAAAGGAAAAGTAAAGAATTAGAAGATGTTGTGGAGTTTGAAGTTTTTGTTTTGTTTTATTTTATGTATACTTTTAAGGCCATTGTTTAACTAATATAGTCTAACCAGTGGGATGGATTCTCCACAAACAAACACGAATGCCTAATCAGAAGGCTCAAATATCTTTCAAAAAGGAAATTATCCACAATTTGGAACACTAAAGATTATATCCTTAGGATATTGTTCACATTTCAAATCCTGAAATATCAAAAAGACAACATTTACCTTCATTACTACTTAGAATAAACCCTACAGCGGACAGCTATATTTCATGCACCATAAGGACACTTTCTCTAACAGGACTCTGCCAGGTACTGTTAATTCTGACTCTTAATTTTCAGACCTGTGACAGTATTCACTCTTAAACTACAGAAGGACTATTCCTTGAGCTTACTGAAATATCCAGCTACAGTGTTTTACAGCGTTATGGGGTTTGGGATCCATGGTACTAAAAACGTGTCTCCCTACCTGTGCTAAGCAGTCCACTGGCTATCAACACATTAAATGCTTCTGACACCATAAGATAGTCAAAACCATCTCTTTCTTTTTTAGGTATTTACTTCTTGTCAATTTTTTTCTTCTTTTTTTTCCCGAGAAATTTTCATAAATCTTCATTGCTTGGATATCCATACATAAAAACTCTTTTCCACTCTTCCACATCTTTAGATGTGTGTGTGAATCCAGTTGTTACAAACTGTACATTCTAATGTGAAGGAGAATAAGGATATTTATCCATGTACGTTTAAGTATTTTGTTCTTCTGAAAAAGATTCTAAAATCTAACTTTTCATTGAAAAGAAGCATAATCCTAAATAGAAATGAACATTGATGTCTGAGGATTGAAGTTTTTCCTGGAGCAGCAGAAGTCCTTCATGCTCTTTCCTCTTAGTGCTGAATTATATTTAACAAGATTGGTGGTTTGGGAAAATATATTGGAGTTAGCCCAACTGTGCAGATTACATCAATTAGAGAGAACATTGGAATGCAGGGGATCCTCTGGTGTTAATGCCTTGAGCAGTCAAATTTTGTGCCTATGCAACTAGAAGGTTGAAAAAACACCCCATGGAATGGACTTTTATGTTGTGCTACCTGATTGCAATACATTTGCAGCTGAACAAAGATTAATTGTCCTGAATTATTGTTTTTCAGGAAAAAAAGAGACCACATTTATGTTGCCCAAAAATCACTCAGAAACAATCACTGTAACCATGTAAACCCTTTGAGTTTATTTCTGTAAAATACGTCTCTGCTAAATGTTAATGAAAGTATTGAGTCTGAAAAAGTTTGGCCACACACTGGACTTTCAATTAAATAGAAAGCTTTGAATGGGCCAAACATCTGTGTATTTTCAAGTTAGTGCAGTAGCTGAGGAGTGACTGTAGGTTTCTGTCTTACCCCTTACGTATAGCGTAAAACAAATTAATAAATGAAAATCTGACTTTCTGCTTTATGGCTATGTAGAAGCATTGGATACAGAGAATGAAAGTGACATGTGATGAATGTGAGGAAGATTACAATATCTTCATGTGCAATGCAACTTACTTGGCTGTTTCTTTTTCAAGGAAATCTAAGCAGGGTAGCAAGACTGTCAAATCTGGATTAGAAAATAAATCCCATTAAAAGGAGAAGGTAACACTTGCCATTATTTCTGCATTCACTATATTTTTCCAGTCTCTGGAGAATGCTCAAATCTTCTTCCAAATAGTAAAATATTTAAAACAAAATAGCTTCAATATATATGCCTGCATGTGCCAAGATAGGTCAAGTACTTTATGAAAGGGATGCAGAAGTTCACTATATTTTTCCTTTTACTTTACACATTGGAATAACCCCAAGTTATAGTATCATAGAAATGGAAAAGACCTATTAAATTATGTGTTTCCTTGCCAGTGGAAGTGTACTCCCAATATACAAAACTTTCCATCTCCAGCTAATAGGCACCTACCCCATCATTTGAGGACTCTATTCCACAATAAAATTAGCATTGGAAAATTTCCCTACATCTCAGCCTAAAAATAGATTTGTTCTCTTGTATTGCCTTACTCACACCTGTGAGCCACCATTTTCTGTGCTTCCTTCTTAAGAGTTCAACTATCAAAATCTTGTAAATTGTTGTGATATATATTCCAAACTCTGTGAAGTCAAACAAGTGCAAAAGCAAAGTGGGAAATCTGTTTTTAAGCTGAAATGCCAGACAAACTGTTTGCATTTACTACAGGTGAAATATCTGCCTTCTCTTTCACAAAATTTCACAGTTGTATCAGTTCAAAGCGCTTTGGACCAATTCTTACATTTCTCAATGTCTTCCTGAACATTTAGATGACTCAGAGATAAAAAGGGCAATATCACTGGTACAGTTCCACACTTGAATTTATTTCAATAGTATTGCAAATTCAACTTTAGAAACTGCTCAAGAGGTGTGTTTCTTTCATAGATGTCTGCTACCTCATTTAACATGGTCTCCACTTCCTCTGTTCATAGAAAGATTTAACTTAGGAAGCAAAAGCCCTAGTGAGCATGTTGTGTGTTGAGCTGGAACAGTTCTTCCATAATTCCACATAGTAAATGTAGTTTCATGGGCTTTATAACTTGTCTGTTAACTTGTGCCTTCAGTCACTGCATTATTATTTCTTTTCATTCTTCCATTTGATTTATGACTGTTTCCCTCATGATAGGTAATGTGAACTGTATACAAATGGTTAAAAAAGACATTTGAAAGGTGCAATAAGACAACAGGCAAACCTTCTAAATCTTCTTGTTGGAAAAGGGCTGTGTAGTTAAGAGGAAAAAAAAAAAGAAAAGAATAAAAAGAAACTAAAAAAAGGGGGAAAAAAAAGAAAAAAAAGCACCACCACTGGTTTGCATGGGAATTTGTGGGTCAGCTGCTCATTGTTAAATTAAGTTCATCTTTTCATTTCCAAGAGTATTCCTTTTCACCACACTACTTACTCTACTTTTTGCAGTGGATACAAGCCAGGTTGAAGATTGGCCTTCTTCTATAGAAGATCAACACATAGATCTGGAGAAGGTATTCAGTATGTATGAAGAATCTTTAAAACAAAATTTCTTTGCTGTAGGCATTCACTGCTCCTTCCCTTTTCTTTATTTCTCTCTGCCTTTCCACCACCTTAATTTGTCTGTGGACTTGGCTTCTTTGTTCTTTCATGACTAATATTACCATCTGTGACATTACATATCAAGATAGCAATGCAACATATTAAGCACAGGAAAACCCGGAATGTTTGAGCTCATCCAAGCATTTGTTGCTTAAAGCTCCAGCATTACTTGTAACCACCTGAAGCATCCCAACGTTTCGAAAAACACATTGCAATAAAACAGCAGGTTTCCATGTTGTTACTGAAATCGCGATATAAGACCTTATTGGAGCTGCCTTTTTGCAAACAATCTCGGCGACTTACTCGGTTTTATTCCTCACTAAAGGCTCATAAAAAGAGCTTTCTTTTTTATGGCATTGGCCTAACTACCACCTAGAGCAGCTCACTTTGGGAACTCCCCAACTCACTTTTGTCAAGATCTCCTGTTCTACAATGGAAGCACCATTCCCAGGTCAGACCTATGACCACAGCCTGTGTGAGCTATGCCCTCAAGAAGCAGGGGCCCAGCAACCAGGCAGAATCACAAACAAGTGCTTTTCTCTGCCACCTTCTGCCCTTCCAAGGATGAGGAGGGTTTTTAAGAATCTTGAAATGGACACGTCTCAAGATGCAAGATCACAATCAGAATGGAGGTCTCCTCCACCTGCTTCTCACATAGTTCTAGACAGATCCACATCTTATTTACCTAATAGGGATTGCAGTAACGACCAAGATCTGATATTGTGACAGACAGACCTTTCCCTCCCATTGCTGATTTTGCAGACGAGTTGCTTCAGTGTTTATCTCAAAACCCGTACTTATCTGCAGACATCAACCTTCCCAGTTTTTCTCTGCATTAATAATTTTCCACTTCAAGTTCTAGTACCGTCATGTGGAATTCAATATTGAATAACTCTATGTTTCAGACTATCTTATTTGTATTATTGCATTCTACATTTTATAAGAAAAGCGCTATAGCTATAGCACATAGTAATAAAACAGCGAATTATAAAGGTCTGTGTAAAGTTGGGGGAGTTTCTTCATGTCCACATTGGAAATCTGTTATCTCCTTTCTAATTTATCCAGATTGTTACTAGCACAAGTGAGGAGGGAGCAAGCTTCCTCCCCTTATCTGCTCCACCTGTAGAACCCACAGCTCCTAAGAGCTGAGGAGTTTATGAATCTACTCCTCATACTGCCATGTACAAAATATATGTGGGTAAGTATAACACAACACTTCTATACTATTTTTAATTCTCCTGTGTCTGGATGTTTACAAGTCTTTACTGTCTAAGATGTAAAATAACCTAATAGTTTCCTGTTGAAAAAAAAAAAAGAAAAAAAAAAAACAAAAAAATCAAACAAATAAATTTAATTATTCTTTCTGAGTAAGTCATAGAAATGAGAACAATATTACACAAGAGAGATATAAAAAGCACTATGGTAATGTCATGAGATGTATTTGTTAATTTGATTCAGCATGATAGACTTAGAAAAATATGTAATGGTTGTATTATTCAGAGGAAGGAAAGGGTGAGCTGGAGCTGGGGAAAGGAAAGGAAGAAATTGGAAGGGCAAAAAAGGGGAATGACAGCTTAAACAGAGGAAAAGTTTGCTTCCCCTCATCTTTTACCCTGGGCCTGCAATCAACCTTGCAGGGTCAAAATATTTGCTAGTGGTGATGTCACTACCCTGTGTTTTGTATGGACACTGGTCATTTATGACCACTGTGTTGACATGTTAAGTGGTATGTGATTTATCACTACCATAGGGAAAATGACCTTCCTCTGAACAGGAATTTAAGGATAACCAATGTGCACATTAGAGAAATGTGTGTAGACTCACACACATGCTCAAGAGTGCACAAGTAACACTGTAGATGAAAATCTGTCTGCATAGAAATCGACAGAAATGTAGTTGTTGCCCGAAGTGTAGCTACATTTTTAGTCCACAGAACACATGTATTGGAATATGTGTGTAACTCACTGTAGTCTTCTGCACTATGATGAGAGATTCAGTATGATACAGAAAGTGTATTCAATATTCATTCATGCATGTTGTTCAGATCCTGCCTATTTCTGTAGCTGATACATTAAATGTTGAGTGTAAGGGAAATACTGATGGTATAAGCATAGATGACTGAATTAGACATGTGGTTAACTTCTGCTGTCCACCCCAAAACACCTTGGAGCACAGGCCATAGTTAAAGTGGATAGTGACTTCTGTCTGTGAGCTGTCTTTCTGGCTTGGGTCCATGGAACCCCATCAACTGAGAACTTACCCACGAAGGTGGAGCGGGGCACTTTCCTCAGCAGGGTGTAGAAAATCTTCAGCAATGAGCCACATTGCTCACCATCCCTCAGAAGTTTTTCGTGCCACTGCTACTCCCTCCCTGTGGCCCTGAAACAGTGTTGATGAAGCACAGGAGGCTTTCCCCTTTCTGTGGTCGCTCCTGGCCTCAGGCACCCGTGGGGCGGCAGCAGCCCCTGTGGAGATGGGGCTGGGGAAGGCAGGTGTTGTTCCCACGACCAGAGCCCAGCTCCCAGGGGGGGAGAGTGGGGGTCAGGAAGTTAGCAAAGGTCAGCCAAGTCCCGCTGGCTCTTCGTAATCCTCTTTTCCACCCACAGCCCCTTGAAACTCCCCTGATTTCTCCCAGTGCGGTGTCTGGGGGAGTTGCTCTACTGCTGCAGGATTCAATTTACTTTTCTCGCTTCCAAACTATGCTTCTGCAGAGTCTCAAGTCAGTTTTGTTTCAGCTGGAGTCAAGCAACACACAGGAGAGATGCAGCTCTATTTCACTGGTTTGTTTTTCTTTTCCTTCCCTTTTTTTAACCTTTTTTTTTTTTTTTTTTTTGACAGGAAATCTTGCTCCTTTTTCTCTTGCATAAGTATGAAGTAACCCTGTGAAAACAAATAAGATTACTTGTTGTTTACATGTGTAAAAATAAAAGGACAATTTTGCTGATCAAGTTATATCTGAAGACTAGTGTTGTATAAAGGATTTATTTACTTGTATTTTTATGCTAGCCAGACAAAAATATCAACAACAATAAAAAAATTCTTTTGGTCTTCCCAGAATTAAAATTTGTCAGTTTTACTGCCAAACAGCAACACACAAATTTGAAAGAAATGTCATTTCAGGTCACAAGACATTTCAAGTAGGCTTTTGAACATTGATTAAAAATAAATATAGGTAAATTTCAAAAGAAAACCTTAATGCAAAATGAGAACTGAAAAGTTTCTGTTTGAAAACGTCAATAGGATTCCGCTTGATATTTCAAAATATTTCCTTTGACTGAAAATTTTCTGCTGTAATAAATATTGCTCCTTGTAAGAAAATTAGAGCAAGCTTTTTGAGACCAATGATGCTTCCTCACATAGAACTGGAAAGGTTAAAAAGTGCTTAACTATCAAACTTCTTAAGTATAGCTGGAGAATGTACTTTTTGGGTTTGGCTTTATACAGAGCATCCAGGCACTAAACCAAATTAAAATATATAGCCTGTAGAGTCAAGGGAAAGTTTTATCCAAACAAAATTTAAATAAATTCATGCATTTCACTACGTTAAAAAAATCAAATAAACAAATAATTTTGCACATATGTAATGGTCTCAAGATTTTGTAATTTCTCTTCCACTTTTAAAACAATAAGACCCAAATGTGGATAAAATCATCTCATTCTTCCCACAGAAAGTGAAGAACTTTTTCCAAGTCCTTATGCGGGAAAATAAAATTTATTTCTTAGGAACTGATGACCAAACTATATGGAATAAGAGTTTTACTGCTCTAGTTAAGAAAAAAATAAACAACTGCATTAGCTAATCTGAGTTCAAATAAACAGATGCATAAACTGGATTATCTCAAAGCAATACAGAACTCAACAGAAACCGTTAACACTCAAAACACTCCATAAGGTTCAGAGACTAACCTCTTCAAAGCAAAATGTCTCCTATGGTTGCACTGAGGGAGTGAGTGATAACACCTCTATATAGTGGCTAGCTCTAACTGCATATTTGCTAAGCATGTATGCTGGTGAAGTTCACATTAACTTAATTTTAAAGATGAAGAGAACAAAAAAATGTGCTCTCATTTACTGTGTACTGTTTACTGCAGCCAGCAAAGCTGACCAGACACAGTGGTGTGCAATGCGGTTTTGAGTCTTAGCAAAAAATTTAAATTTTCAGGAACATTACCTTCCATGTCACAGAAGAAAGCCCCTTTGAGATGTTACCTAAATGTTGTAACATGGTATCAAGACTTGCTTATTCAGCTCTGTGTACAAATGATTGGTGGCTCACGCAAAAATTTAATGATTTTTAAGAAACCTTGGCTATCTGTGCAGCGGGGTAACAGAGATGAAAAGCACAAATCTGTGCTTTGGTGCATTGTGGATTTTCAAACAGCTTCCCAAGTCTACAAACTTGGGACTACAGACTATTAGTCTACAGACTATTTTAAAAAACCCCAAGCCAGCCTACCAATTAACCAGAAAATACTCCCCAAAGAACCCAAACAAAACAAAACAACACAAAAAAAACCCACAGCAAAAAACCTACCACCAAAGTCCAGACCCATTTGAACTAGCAAAAGGCTATTGTGTATAGGTGTCAGAACACATAAGAAATGAGAGTATCATGCAATAGTGCTGACATCCTGATAGAAAATACAAGACCTGCCTACTACCACTATGGAATGAAGCTTGACTTCTCAGGCAAGAGAGAGAGCAGCAATTCTGACACCCTAGGGTTACTCAAATCTCCTTTGCACCTGCCTGGGGACTCTATGTTACTACGGACCCTCACCTCACACCTGCCAAATCTTTTTCCAATCCTTGTTTTGCAAAAAGTTTAGATTCAAATCTAAACATGGATTATATACAGCATGGATTGCTTTGTATGACTTTTTTATTCAATCGGACTTCATACTTCTATAAAATAAGTCAAAATCATTGTTGAGCTTTTAATATTTCAGGATATTGAGGGAATGGGGGAAATATTTGACATTTTTTGAGAAGCACCCAAGCAAGATTTTTTTTCCTCAGGAGTCCAGTCCAGGTTTTACATAGACTTCGGTACAAGCCAGGCTAGGATTTTGGTGTTTAAGCCAGCATTATGTGATTATACGTATAGAAATTATCAATAAGGTTTCTAGTTGCAGAGGTCGCTATTAAAACCTTTACAATTGCCATTTGCACATAATTAACATTACCACACAGTTTACTGTATTCCCCACACTATGAATGTTGCTGTAAAGATAATTAGGAAAAAGAATTGTAAAGATTTGAATTTGTGTATTCCTTAATACAGAGTCTCAATGCTATGATTAAAGGAACTCCCAATAACTGCAGAAGCTGCAGGGGGCTTTCCATGGGAAAGGAAGAACAGTATTTCTTTTAAGAGCTTCTTAAAACTTTGTTCCACCTATTAAATGCTCTACAGTCTATACTATTATAACCTAAATAATCTATATTATAACTCCAAATTCACATATTTTAACTACTTCATTTTTCTCTTATAGAAATGACTGTTTCTTCAGTTGGAAGAATTCTGCTCACAAATTTCATTTTCAGAAATCAATAAAAATATCTGCAAGAACTCCTGATGGGTTTGAGGTCAGAGCTTTCAAACAGGTTTTCACAATTGCCAGGTTTTACAGCCCATTTTAAAAATATGTGCTGGTGTCAAAGAAGCCCAACTGCACTGAAATGATAACAATGACATGGGATGCTTCAGACTGTGGATGACCTCTTCAAAACACAGGAATGAGTCTTGACTTCTCAGGCAAGTGGGAGCAGCAATTCTGACACCCTAGGGTCTTCCTGCATTGTTCTAGGCTGGTACTTATGTTCTTCCAAAATGTGAGTCCAGGGAATGTTCATTTTGCAGTAGGAAGACATAAGCTATTTCAGCTGAGATGTGGTATCTCTGTAACCCCACGGCCTACAGTGTAGACAAGTCCTGAGTGTGTTTGAGCTGTATAAACATAACCACAAGCTAAACAGTTTCATTGTTCAATACAGCTTTTTGCTGTGCTTGGGAATGGAATTATAAATGCCTTTCTATAAAAACACCCTAAGGGTAACAGATGCCTAAAATATATCGGCTCCATTATCAAGAAGTAGATTATCCAAGCTGAATGCACAGTATCAGAGTTTACTGTTTTGTATATAATCTACATTCTTAACATTTTCCTGGAGTGCTGTTAGTTTGGGTTAGCAGGACTTACTGTATTCTCAGTGTTGAAAGATGAATAGGCCTATCAGCTGAACAGTACAATAAATTTTTTAGGCTGCACACATCATGCTCCACCTCTCTATCATTCTTCATCGCGTATAGTGTAGCCTAATGCAATATGGCAGTTGTTAGCAGAAAAATGGCGCAGCAGCCGTAAAAAAGTGATTTATGTCTTAGTACCAAAGCAGCTAATATTAAGAAGGTGGTGTTTGGGAGGGCAGCAAACAAGTGAAATGTGAACTACAGCACACAGATATTCATGAAATGTAGAAAGCTGTGAAATGTTAGACTGACAGTGAAATTCTCCCTGGGTATCCACTGCAAGGTCAGATTAATAAAGGGAGTAATTGGTGGTGATGGTTGTGGATGTTCACTGTTGCCCACATGTCACAGCTGCTTATGCTGGAATATCAGAAGTATGTTAAATGCATCTCCTGACACGAACCCAAAGACCCTTACTACCAAATAACATAAGAAAGGCTAATTAAAGATGGCAGCTGGCAGAAAGAAAAACATATCAAGCAGGAAAGTTGTTCTTAGCAGCCATAATGTAGAGAGGAAGAAGTGGGATGAGAGAAATAATGTGGGCCTCATTCCTCTGCTGCAGTATTCTACTGGTGTAAATCAATCAGTTTAAAGCTACAGTCGTAGATTAGGGATTTTTCCCTGGATGCTGAAACTTCATCAGAGAAAATTCTGTCTTTGGTTTACAACACACCTAATGTGACTAAACATGATCGTGTAACATCTTGTCAGTTTTGCCACTGAACGATGTAACAGATTAATCTAAAACACGGTGAATTACTGCTATCACATCAGATTAATGCTTGGTTTCTGTTCAACGTACTCTCTGCGTACATATACTAAAAACACACATATGTCTATGTACATATCTACTCGTGCTGCTGCTAAGTGTGATGTTTTTGGTTCAGTGGGTGGAAGTCTTCCTTCTCAGTCAGTACTAAACTAGTTCTTCCTCCCAGGGTGCTTAATGCATAGTGGAATATGGTTGGGTCAAAGAGGTTAATAGCCCTACTTTTGTGAAAAGTGCCATGGAATCTTTCTTAGCAAACAGTGAGAACTTCACATTAAATAGCCTCTGAAAGAGAGCCTCTGACTTGCTCCGAGTTACAAATTGGGGTGTTGCTGTAATGCAGAAATAGGGGAAATCATGCTACATACTTAAGTTACTGAGTCATCCTGCCCCTACAGACATTTACCAGATGCAGTGAAACTTTGCTTGTGTGGAGCTACAAAATAATAACAAAAGGTAGAATGACTGGAAAATACTGGAGCTTCTCTTTGTTTTTTTGTTTTTTGTTTTATTTAATAAGTATGACAGAAGCTTTCACCTGATTGTGTGTAGTCATGTCATAAATAATTTGGATGGAGATCTCTCAGACCCTTTGCTGTTATATTCTGGATTCAATAAGTACTGAGTAAGTTGAAGCAAGTGAGACCTGTGGCAAAATGGCCACATTTTGTCTATTTGTTAGAGGCCTTGCCTTGGAGAAAATTCCAGTCCTTTAGGAAGGGGCTATGGAATTTCTAGTTCCTATGCTTTAGATGTCCCAAGTTAATTTCTAGCCACTGGTTAACCAGGATAGAGATTATTCTAACAGAATGTTTTATGCTTTGAAGTTTTGATCATATCCATGGCAAAATGAAACAACCAGGAGGACTGTATTTTGTGAAGCCCTATTGTACTGTTGTCCTTTGCAACTCAGTGTCGCTAGAAATTTCACACTGGCTGCTATATGGGCTTTCTGGACAGCCACTGAAATTCAGCCATCAAAGTCTGTGTGGCTCCAGGACTGGGTACTGGTTTTGCAAATGCCAGCAGTGCTTTAATATTGCCCTATAGAGGCTTATGTAACCACAGAGCATTTCTGTACCCAACTCCACAGAGACCTCGTAGGTCACTGCTACCACATTGAACTTTTCAATTGTGATTTAAATCACATCAATGTCCTCAAATAGCCATTCTCCAAGGGTATCAATCTTGTTGTCCTCTAACATACTGATGGCCAGTTTCCTAAGGGTTCAGCTGCATATGTGACTTCTCTGCCCTTTGCAGACTTTCCGTCCAGTGCCAAGGAAACCTTCTTATGTGCTCGGAAGAGACCAATCTCTGTTGGTGTTGACTTCTGCCTCTACAAGCCACTTGGGATTTAAAATTCCAATCGTCAATCCATGCTATCTTTTTTTTTTTTTCAGCACTGATTTATTCCAGAGGAAGGGAGCATGCCCTGCACTGCCACCACTAGAATTGACTAGATTGCTGCAGCAACATGCTGAGGAACTCATGCTGCCTCTGTACCCATGACTGGCTTTGTCTTTGCCCTGAGTACCATGTGTAGGAAACCTGCAGCTGCTAAACATGGCAAAACAGCTTAGGAACAATTGGGTCCCTCTGAAGCAGGGGCGCAGAGACAGGTGTGCCTAGCTCAATAGGAATTCTTAGGAAAAAGACTTCGCAAGGACAGCAGGATTCATCCCACTATCTCTGTGGTTGAGACACCTGTTAATTGTGTCTCTTAACTGTTTTCACAACCTACATGACTAAATTCTATTGTGTAATTATGGTACCATACTATTAAACATAATTTTTTTCACCAGTTTCTCTGCAATTTCTCTATTAGAGGATATGAAATAATATCTTTATATTTTTGGTTTAAAAAAATCATAAATCCCTACGTTAGACAATACTGAAATAATATTTTTGTATTTATTATGTTGTTCAGTCACTACTTCTCCCTTGAAAATTGTGATTGTTTCAGAAGTCCAAATTAGGTGTTCAGACTGAAGACTTTATCCAAGCACACAGCGATTTGTCAGATAATGACACCCCCTACATTGGTATGGCCTGTTACCTGAATAGATTCCAAAAACTAAGTACAAACCATAGAAATTACTTCAGCTGTCATTACTTTGTGGTATTCAAGGTGAAAAGAGGTAATTTTTAAATAGAATTAAGTAAGATTGCATAATAATTTAGGTCAAAAAGTGAGTAACAAGTCATATAGCTGAGATGAGCAGAATAGAGGGAGTGTAGAACTGCAAATACTAGGCACCTCTATCATAATTCTAGTCCTATTAGACTAACCATTTCTTGAAGTTCAAGTAAGGAAAAATATTAACATTACTGCTAGGAACAGTTCTTACAAAATTTGATGACAAAGGATGATCTGTATTTTTATGGGGACTGTATAAAACATATTTAGAGATACGAGGTCCAAGCAGTATACAATTATTGGAAAGCTGAAGAACTTACCCTCTCATGAAATGTAGCAATAATTAAAACTCCAATAGAAAGAAGCAATTCCTACCCACCACAGAAAGATCTTTCACCCACTTATAAAAGGGTTTGTGATACTGGAAGGTAAAGCTATGCAACCAAATTAAAGCAGGCTCTACTTCCTTGCTTTTCATTTTTGGAATAGATGAGCAACACACATGGATCAAAGCAAAGGGCTTTCTTTGTGGCTGCAATCTCTACCATTTGTCCTTTATATGCCAAATTGCACAAAAGCATTCGAAAACAAGTTTTTCCAAATACTCCTAATCTTAAAGGATTATGATTAGGTGAACTTGTTAATCTATATAACTATTTTACTGAATCATCATTTTTATTATGTATATATTATATTTCAGCCTGGTCAAGTATGCTGTTGAAAAATGTTTCTAAACAGTATGTTTCTACCTAGAGTATGTTTTCCATCTTTCAGTGACAACCTATGCTTTCGTTTTGTGTCCTTTCCCCTTTGCATGAATCAGTAAAGCAAGAAGTCCTTTACTTTTCTACAACTACCTTAGCAGATTAAAGACTTTCTCTGATGAAAGCACCATATCCACCTAGTTTGCAAGACAAGGAATAGGGTCATATCTAAACAAATAAATAAGTTTATATGCAGTTTTACTTCCAGATCAGAACTTCAAAAATCTGTCTTGTTCTGCTTGCTGTAACTTAGAATACTTCTCTGACTTCCTGCCTATTCACTCACTTGCTCAATAAAGTACATACAAGCACTGCCAGGATCAGCATCATAAGTACATGCTCCTTCCACCCCAGAATTTTCTTCAAGAACATCCTGAACATCCTTGCAGTAATTCCAAGTTAGGGAATTTATTCAACAGATAGAACTGAGTTGCTGTGCCTTTCTTCACATTGGCTGAAAGTACCTGAGCTTGGGTCAGACATCAGCTTTTCAAGGAGCTGTGTGTTGTGTTTATGTTTGTTACTTTTTTGCTTTGTGTAACTTTTTACTTTATGTCCCTTTTATATATATATATATATTTTTTTTCTTTGACTGTGTTCAAGTGTTCCATAATGAAGGATCTTTCTGCCCTTGTTTATTCCAGAGTTTGTCGGATCCTGATTTCAGTCATACTGGACTACATTAGAAGTAATCAGAATGCAGTAACTCCAAATCTCTTCTGGTGTCACCAAGATCAGGTCTGACTCACTTCTCCTATACCTAGTCTTTAAAATCAAATCTGTTCTTTTTCTCTTTAAAACTGTAATTTTGTTCTGCTGTACTTTAAATTGTAGTATTACTTTGAAAAAAAAAAGACCATAAAAATGACATTTCAGGGTTCTATATTTGTCTGACAGCTGTTTCTGTTGCAGAAGTGCTCATTTTATAATTTAAAAAGTTGTCTTTCCTAATACTTTCCTTATCCCAGAATGCAGAGGGTGTTATGATTTGAGTTATTGACACACCGTCTTCATATTCTGCAACCACTGGAGGCCATTTTACATTTTAAAGCCTCTATTTGCTTGCACCACCCTGTCTTCTTCAAATCATGCCCCAGGTAATACTGCCAGACCTTTTCCATTGCATAAGCATGTTACAGGTCTAAAGGATCACGTTATGCAAGGCAAACATGCACTTCAGAAAAAAAAAGCGGCTCAGACTTCATGTTTGAATGGCAGGAATCACAATTATTAATAACAGTAAAATGTCCTTTTTCTATGAGAAACAAGTAAGGATCTATTCAAGGTCATTTTTTGGATGCCAGGTTTGACACATAGAACTTTTAGCAGAAAGATCTGGCCACCATTCTGCTAAATGTATCAGGAGACCTTAATCTGATCTCAGAGGAGCGTCTAAGAAAATGAAAACAGTACCTTTCTGTTTGGCAGAAACAGTTTGGCAGAAGTGGTAGTGTGTTCAGCTGCTTTGTCAGCTAATGTGCTGCTAAAGGTGTACAAACAGGATTTGCCAGAGAAAGGGGTTAACTGAAAATTATGGATGTAGCACATTATGGCACCAAGCAAACTTCCTCATCTCTTTGCAGTCAAAGGTCTGTCTTTCATTTTCTTTTATAAAATGTATCAACTGATTTAGCATTAAAAGTACAACTTCATGATGAAAATTACAACACATTATAACACAGAGGAACAAAGGCTGGAAGTTGATGGAAATTTTAAAAAATGGAAGAAACAAAGAAAAAAATGAAGACATGAAAGAGTTGTTTAGTTTAAAAAAAAACCAAACAAACCAAACAAAAAGACTAAACAAAACCAAGCAAAATGAAACCAAAACAAAAATACCATCTTTCCCCTCACTCCTTGCCTTTTTAAAAATATACTTGAAAATGCAACATTTGGAAAAATCTACAGATGTCTAAATTTAGGGTCTCTGTTACTTTACTCTGCATTTCTTTATCACACTTTACTCATCCATATATCATTTTGTAGAAAGCCTAGGTGGCAGGCTGATGCATGTCTTACTTTTTAAGTATTTATTACCCACTGGTGTGTTCCTATCTTTGATGTTACAACCACTTCTCCTTTTCAGTCCTCGTTCCCGCCTTTTTCTTATTAAAAAAAGAACCTTGTTAAACAATTTTGTTTATATGAAAATGCTGTGAAGACTAGTTTTGGTTTTATTCTCATCTTTATTTTAGTTTGCCTTGCTTTCCCTGTCACTTTTCTTCTTAGAAAGCGTAGGCCTGGAATAAGAATGTAAACGGCATGATCTCTGCTGCTGTTACATGAATGCAGCAAGGCAAACCTGGCCATTCATAGGCCCATATGCCCATGGATCTCTTTCCACAGGGATTCTTTGGAACAGCTAGGAGAAGTATGGAAGAAGTATGACTGGCCTTTGAAGAAAGCTCTGAGACAACAATCACAGGCTGTAGCTGCTCAAAAATGAGGATAATACAGTTTTGTAGTTTAACAGGAAGGGATATTAAAAATATATATTTAAAAACAAAAACAAAACCGAAACACAACCAACCAATCAAAACCAACAACAACAAACACAGCAACAATGAACAAAACAAAACAAAACAAAACAAAGCCAAGAAACCCAAACAAACAAAAAACAAAACAAACAAACAAAGCAAGACAAAAAAACCCCAAAAAAAACCAACAACCCAAAACCACCAAGTAGTTGGCTGCATCAGAAGCCAATCAGAAGCTATCTAGTTTGCTGCAGCATAAATGTATTCTTGCCTTGTTATGTAGAGTGAATTCTCTCTGTCCACATGGGATCAATGTTTTTTTTTTTTCCTCATAACCTGATTCAACATGTTATTCTACCAGAGAAAGTATGGCATTTTACTGAGGTAAAAGTGACATACCTAACTGAGAATCAGCAATTAGCTTTTCAAGTCAGAAACATGATGACCTAAAATTTATGTCTTATTTTTTTCCCTCTCTCTGTCCCTCTAAAAAAATTGCATGTTTGAGTAAGTTGGACTCAGAGAGAGAAAAATAGTGGCCTAAATGCTATCTTGACCTACTTTTACACCCCAGTCACTTGAATCCAAGGGTTAAACCTAGGTTCTTTTGCTCTGGGTAAACACAAAGGAGAAATACTGACCAGATATTCAGAAGAGGTAAAAATCACATGAAAGTTACTGGCAAACTATGGAAAATCAAGGAATTTTGGCAAATTATTTAGTATAACATAAAGCACTTACCACAGCATAGACTTAGCCCATTCAAAATAAAAGCCATTAAAGCCATTTGATATTACATTCTGTGAAATGAGAGTTAAATAAGAAGAAATGGAAAAAACCAGAAAGACAGGAAAGATATAGAAAGACGGACATATAGCCACCAACTCTTGTGTTCCAGCAATGTAATGGATAGAAAACTCCAAGATAAAGGTAGGGTTAAGGAACAACAAGCTTGCCTCATGGTCTGGTTTCTTACAACCTAGACGCATCCTGGGCCTTCTTCCCAGGTGACATTTATGGTGTCTCATCACTCAGGGTCTGGGTTAGGCAAGACTGGGACTGCCTCCACTGTGCATGATTGACAGACACTGTGGGGCCATGGGGTATGGGGGAGAGGGCACTACCTCACCAGAGCAAAGGCTGACCCACCCCCTACCACACACTCCAAGAATCCCAAGATGTCTGGAGAGAAATTATTCTTTTTAGTCTCTGACACCTACCAAATGAGAATTTCTGTTTTACCCTAAAGTCTGCCATTCCCTTTCAATACCCAAAACCAGGTCTGCATTTTCCAGCTGTACCAATAGTCAAATAAAATGTTCAGCTTACTTTTCTTACTGGTGACGTACATTTAGTTCATACTGGTCATTATAATGCTCAACTCCATTTCCTGAGAGACAGTTCATTTATATGCTTACAGCTCAATTCTGTGCAAGTGTTCAAGGCCAGGTTGGATGGGGTTTTGAGTAGCCAGATCTAGGGAATGGCATTCTTGCCAATGGCAGGGAAATAGAAACTGGATGATTTTTAAGGTCCCTTCCAACATGAACTTTTCCATAATTCTATGATTTCTGAAATTCAGCTACTCTTTTATTATTTTGTGAAGTTATTCAACAACTCCATTCCACTAGCCTTTTTTTCATTCTGTTTTTCAGATTTTCAAGCTCACAGTGCAGTCCCTAATGCAGAGCCAGACACTAATGGCATTTCTCCTTTTCTTGCCTCTCTTTTAATTAAAGCATATTACTTGTGTGCTGTCCTCTTTATTCCATGATGAGTTGGTTTCTTTAGGAAGAGTTAGTGGGGTATCTTTGTAAATTCCTCCTGGAAAATCCAAGCTGACTGTATCAGTGTGTGGAGGTGTTTCCATGAAGTTGTTGATTCCTTCATAGAAATGTAACAGGTTTTCCATATAGCAAGCACACATTGACCCTTATTGTCATGTATCTTATTTGATATTTTATCTCATTCTTAGATATTATGGATTTTGCAGGCTATTCTCATTCTTTTCCAATTTTATCTAATATGTTTTTAGAAATATTTACTGACATTTCTGTTCTTTTCAGTTTTTCCTCAAATACTTTTTCTACTGCCCCATCATACTGAATTTTGAGCTGTTTTTCAGTACTGTGACTCTACTGCAGTACCCCTTGCAGTCTGCAAGCTGCTTTGAAATATTGAGTCGTCTCTTTTACCTTCTTGAAGTCTTCATAAGATTTTGAGGGGTTATTTTCTGCTGTAGCAGAGGAAGGTGGAAAGATGGACCAGCACAACGTATGTTGTTCCTATTTCAGAACAATATTATGATAATAGATTGAGTTGGGTTATGCTTTTCTTCTTGTCTAGATGCTCCCTGAAAAAGCCATTTGTGGCGGCAAAAAAAATCAATCTCTGCATTGTGACCTGCTGTGATTGTTACTGCATGGGAGTAATTGAAAACACTCCCGTGGTGCTGCATTTTCTCTCTCTGCAGTTCCTCTACTTTTCCTTGGATGCTACAGAACCTCTCAGTACCTGGGTGGGTCAATGGCAAGGTGAGTCTAGTACTGGGCTGTTCCTGTTTGGACTTGGAGTTTCTATTCGTAGAGAATATTTCTTCTTTGTTGACATAATGAATTTATTTATCTGATCTCTCTTCTTCCTGTCCAGACATGTAGGGGTAGCATAAAACTCCTGTGCCTGAGGGTACTTTCTTAGGCTATAGAAACAGGAATGGAGGAACAAAGCCTGAAGCCTAAACCTGGAGACAATTTCGCCACAACAGCTATGTACAAATGACCAGGCTGCCTACTGAAAGCGTGAGAAAGGAGTAGGATTTGCATGAAAAGGTATGAATCTGAAAGCATGCCAAATTTGAACCTGATTCACCCTAAGGTAGTTTGCCATTGCTGAGAAGGGCCTCAGTTGCTTCTGAGGGTTGTGTCATCTGCTAGAAATTAAAAAAAAAAAAAAAAGGTAATTGTGTGATATGTCACTGTTAACCAATCTGTCTGTCCAGACTCAGGTAGATTTCTGGCCTCTGTATACTTTCCTGCTAGGAAAAGCGATGAGTGTCTGATGTCTGAAAGTGGTGCTGTGTCTTCTTCCTGAATTGTGCCATTTCTGGGACTGGCATGACCCTGTGTCAGTGAAGAAGACACACAGCTCAGCTGAGAACTAGGATTTAGACTTTTGAATGGTCTTCTTCAGTAGAAAGATCCTGTGAAATTAGATAATTGCATTCTGTAACTGGATTTTTTTTTTTTACCTCTGACCTGATTTCAGTTATCTTCACATTTTCCAAAAGTATTCAACCCTTATATGTAGTTCAGTAAAGTGAATGTGTTTTCTACCACCTTACTATCTGCTCTTTTATACTCAGTATAAGTATATACTTGGAAAATAGGATTTCATTTTGCTTTCAGTTAAGCCACCCAGGTCTGTAACACCCATCTGCCTTTGTTAAGATCAAGCCACCTGCATCCTAATAATAAGAGGCATTCTTCTGTGTGTCTAAGTTGTGGAGGAGCAGTCTGCTCAAGAACCCCTCTAGGGATTTCTACTAGTATCTCTTGCCAATTTTCCTCTGAATGTTTTTGTTTGAATAAAGCTGCTATGTTGGTTTTGTCTGCTGTTATATGACATTCTGGAAGCCATAACTGTGTTGATATACATTTCTGTCTTCTCAGAAACAGTAATTTTGTCATGTAAAGGAAACTGTATGAGTCAGACATATTAAATAATTTACAGAATTGTAGAATGGCCTGGGTTTGAAGGGACCTTAAAGATCATGTAGTTCCCTGCCATGAGCAGGAACACCTTTCAGTATACCAGGTTGCTCAGAGCCCCATCCAACCTTGTCTTGAACACTTCCAGGGATGGGGCATCCACAGCTTTTCTGGGAATCCTGTGCCAGTGTCTCACCACCTTACAGTGAAGAATTTATTTCTGTCATCTGATCTAAATCTACCCTGTTTAGTTTGAAGCCATTCCCCCTTGTCTTGTCACTACAGGCTCTTGTAAAAAGTCCTTTCCAGCTCTCTTGTAGCCCCCTTTATGTACTGGAAGGCTACTCTAAGGTCTTGCAGGACCTTTTCACCAGATTGAAAAACTCCAGCTCTCTCAGCCTGTCTTTGTGGGAGAGATACTCCATCTCTGTGATCATCTTCATGGCTGTCCACTTGATTTACTCCAGCAGGTCCTTGTCTTTCTTGTGCTGAATCCCCCAGAGCTGACACTGTACTGTAGGTGGGGTCTCATAAGAAGGGATTGAATTTGTCCCTGTGTCCACAGCTAAAAGACAAAATAAACCCATTCCTTCTCACAATCCTCATAAGAGCCAGATACATAGGTACTGTCTAGTCCTGTGGACATTTCTCCCAATACTTTCACTTTTGGTGCTCAGAATTGCTGGCTATTGGAGGGAAAAAGGAATCCTCATTGTTCACTTAACTGTACTGAAGAGAGTATTTGGGATTCTCTAGCAGACAGTGACTTTCTGCACTATTTTCCCAGTGAATACAATTTTAGCAAGGCTGATGAGAAACAATAGTAGACAAGAGAGATGAGATCATATGGTGACATTGTGTGAGACAGCTCTTTTGAAACCATGAAGCACCCAGGGGTCATAGAAGTTGGGCAGCAGGTATTTGCAAGCCACAGATTTGATCACTGTGCTATACTTCTATCAGCAGTATAAGGGAGGACAGTCACCCTGACCCCTACGCAGTACTTCAAATCAGTCTGTGTTTGTATTTCCAGGAGACAAACTTAAGTAAGAAATTAATCACTGAGGGCAGCCATATCTATCTAGCCATGAACTGTCAAAACTTTGACTCTGTTAGCCCACTGACAAGCATGGAAAGGATCGTGATGTGCACTGAAACTAACCCAGTGACTCAATAGCCCAAGCAGCAGTGTGAAGAAGCTCCTCTAAGGTAAGAAATCCACACTGAGTAGAAACTATCCACATATCTGTTTACCAGAATAATTTGATGTTATCTGCCTTTGTATATTTTTAACTTGGTCTAATTTGTTTAGGATAGGTTTTTTCAGTATTAGCATATTGTTCTACTTGTGAAAAGGCAGTTCTTAGTTTTCTCCACTGTTCTTTTCAGATGGAGCATTTCAACAAGCTTGTACAATAGCAACAGTTCTCAACAACATTCTTAAAGTAAAAAAGAAATAAAATGGCTGGAGAAAATTGAAAACATCTGGATTGTACTATCTAGTACTGCACTCTGTGTCATGAAAGAGAAACAATAGCTCTCTGTTTTACACCTGAAGTGTAAGCTTCAGTTGTACCAGGTTAATACACCAGCAGTTGGAATCAACTCTTATGGTTTTATTCTCTTAGAGCAACTTCCAAACCCAGCTGGATTTGTCTTTTCTGGCAATAGTAATCATAGAATCATCTAGGCTGGAAAGACCTTTGAGATCACTGAGTCCAACTCTATAACAGTGATCATAATGAAGGGAAGAAAGCATATATTCAAACACGTCTTAGTAGTCTCTGAAACAAATGCTTTCTCTAGCATTGATTGTATTGATTTTTTTATTTTCAGTAAGAGGAAACCAGTTCAGTTCTCCAGGCTTTGTAGAACAGCTAGCAGTGCCTAATTATTTAAAGGCCTGTTTGTTGATAGTTGTGATAGCCTATGCTTGAGAACCATGCAAAAAATCTGCTTAAAGATCAACCTCAGCATTGTCATCCCACTGGAATGTAGCAAGAGCCCATTTATCACCACAGGAACACAATGACTGGTGAAAACCCTTCATAAATTCACCCTGCTTTCAAATATGAGGGTACTCAGATAATTTCTCACTCAGAGCAGTAATCAGATGCTTGTAATAAGCCCTCTGATCATTTCATCTGACTACCTATCAATTTATAAACAAACCCTTGTGAACTGACAGCTTTCCAATTTTTTTTAATTTTTTTTTTCTCAGTAATGAAAATTCCCCTTTTATCTCTGTAAGCATCTAGTCTTGGATTATTTCAAGGGAATTGTGGTGATAGTAGCTGAAGACCTAACAGTCTGCAGGCAATGGGAAGTTGCATCTGGCTTTAGCTTTTGTACTCCATTTGTTTCACAAGGAGAGGTGAACAACCTAAAATTCCATTACTTGTTGGGCCATGAATTCAAATATCCATTTAACATATTCACAGTGAAGAGAAGGATATAATACTGTTCAGTGCAAAGAGGCATTTTTTCCCAAGTTCCCATGAATTTCCCAGCTAGGAATGCATAGTAAGGAACAATTACACAAGGCTTGGTGAAACTCCCTTTATTTATTTCACTTGTATTGTTGCTGCTGTTGTATAAGAAAGAGCAAAATAACAAAAAGAACAAAGTAAAATAAAGTAACAGCTGATCCAAACATTTTTAACATGTTGAAATCCCATTCCAAATGCAAAGACTCTTTCTTTCTGCCTTTTCTTTGCATTGATTTGCACAAGCATTTTCTCTGTGAGCCAAATACATCTCTGGTATAACTTCACTGAAGTCACTGGACTTACACCAGAGGTGGTTTTTGTCCTCTGTCCTGGGTAAATACAGTAGGAATAAATTGGTCACGCAGGCAGAGTGTCTGGCAATAAGTGCACTGAGTGGTCCTGGCAAACCAATAGGAAAAATCTAAAATAAAAAGCCCAAATAAGTCTTTTACTTAATATAGGGCCTAAAAATCTACTGGGAGCTGCTGAATACTGCCCACTAACTGTACAAAATATAGGTAGCATGCCTTCCAAATATCAAAATACCAGACGGAATGCCGTGAAAATAAATAACTTCTAATATAAACAAATGAGAACATATCAAACTGTTACCTCTTTAAACATAATGTAAATAAAAAAAATACCAGTCCTTCTACACAATAAATATTAAGAAACCATTGACGTAGTTGAAATGTACTCATATAAATTAACAACTTTAATTACATTAGCCAAACAGACATTGGTTAAAGCACTGCATGTAGTATGCAAAATAATAATAATAACAATAATAATAATATCAACAACAAAACACAAAATGATAAAAACAAAATAGGCTTCATAATATCTTGGCTTTCATAATTTATATATATGTATATACATATATATAGTTGTGTGTGTATATATATATACTGTAGACATATATATAATATGTATATATATAATACAATTCAATGTAATATAACATAATATATAATATGCTATGTCATATTAAATTGTATTATATTTTATATATACATATTATTATGAAGATATATATATACATACATATAGAGTATATATATATGTGTATATATATATCTTCAACCCATTGTCAATGTATTGTTTTTGAAAGTATTTAAATACAAAGAAACCCATTGAGAATTAACAGATTCATTATATCTCAAAAAATAAATAGCTATAAAACACAGAAGTGCTGCTTGTTTCGGCCCATGAAAACCTGCTTCTAGTTGTTCACAGAAGATCAAATTATGATTTTATTTACTCATGCTGAAAACATTTTACTCCACATGTAATGCAGTGAGAGCATATGGGGGAGTAAAGCTTTTTTCAGTGTAAGGAAAGGGATTAGCATCTGGTTCTTATATTGATGTACACTATTGACATGAGGTTTAACTTAAAGAACTTAATAATTTCCATTGTATCTACCTATACTTCAGAAATAGATTTTTCTCAATTTATTGATGTTGACTGGTAACTTTCTAGGAAAGGAGACCCTCTGAAAATCAATGGCATTGCTTACAGAGTAAGGCACAATTCCACATGAGTAACTATAGTCTGTCAGTTTTTAATTTTGCACATAAATTTTACAGATGCCTGAAGTTCTCTACCTAAGAGATATTGCTGCTAGCCTCTACATGGTCTTGTGGTGTCACTGTTAAATGAACTTGACAGCTTAATTCTCAACTAAATACAAAAAAAAAAAAAAAAAAAAAAAAAAAAAAAAAAAAAAAAAAAAGGAGGTATATACAATGGAACCCTATTTTGCAGTGATTTTGTAGGAGACTCTTTCTATTGAAGTCAATGACAAAACTCCCATTTCATTTAATTCTACAGTTTTGGGTACTATACCATATGAGTGCATAATAATTACAAGCATCTGTAAGCATTTCCTTTTGCTAAATCTAAAGGATAAAAATACATTCAGCCCTCCCAAAGAAACATCTTAGCATGCACTTATGCCAGTTTCTTAGGCTTTGTGACCAGTGAACATCTGACATGGAGATGTGAAAAGACCAAATGTGGTCAGCTTTCAAGCAATAAGATTATGGAGGTACTAAACAAATACATTTCTGTGATTAAATATATACTGAAAATGTATTTTCAATACAAACAGTAAGTAGGTTATATGGAAAGGAATGTGTTAGTAGTTAAGAGCCTTTCTTCTTTTTTGGTACAGTAATACCTGAAAGGAGAAGTAATTTTTAAGGCTGCATGCCCTAGAACAACTGCTTAAATATGGTAACAATTTCTAATGCTATTTTAAGTGCATGCAGATTTAATTAAATCAAATTATCAGGGATGGGCTATTTTGCTGTAATCATTCAGTCTTGATTAACATCCAAATTTCTTATTTTACTTTATCATACAGTTTTTCATTTCCCCTACTTTAAATAACTCTGACCACAAATCAAAACCCCATGACTGATTCTAGAGATTGGAGGGAGAAACCTTTAAAATTTGTGACCAGTATACACATACAAATGCAAGCTAAAAAGTAGGGCTTGGAACAGTTACTTTTTCATTTGAAAGCTTTATTCTGTTTTTGGTGTAGCTATCATGAAACATGCTCACAATATCTAAAATCCTATTTTCTTTCCTCACTTGGAAGTTGTCACAGGCTATTTTCGTGTTTTTCAGGCCAATCCCTATTCATCACATTAAATCTGCTATCAAATTCAGGATCAGAATTATTTTTTAAAGGGTCTTTCTCCTTTAGTCAGAAAAACCACGAGTTTTTCTAAACCTACTTTGCTAGCAGCCAATGGGAGTTTTGCCATTGTCATCTAGGGGAAGGTTCAGGGATTTCACGTCTCCAATACTCTCTGACTAATCACTGTTGAGAATAAATTTTATCAGTGTGAGCCATCTGACCTGTTTCCCTTACAGCTGTGTTCAGAGTGCCACAGTGATGCAAACAGCCTCATTCAAATAATTGGATTAAACAGTGTTGGCTGTGGTGCCATTCACTCAGAATCCTTTCTCTCCCTTGACAGTGCCCACAGCAGAAGGAACCTGTGATTCACCCTGGCACAACTTTACTCATGTAAGTAGTTTTACTGATCTTCTTACGAGGCCAGCTGACATCAAAAGGCCTGTTGACACGAATAACCATTCTGGGACATCTGATGATATAAATAAGAGTTCTGGGGCACCCAGTTTTAAGGCCAAGTACAAAGACCTGTGAACTAAATGGTATCCTCAACAACTCTCACAGACTGTGTCCCTGCTCCTGCTGCTCCAAAAGCTGGCTCTGCTTCTAGAAAAATTGACAGAAATTCTGCCACATGCTTCAAATAAGCAGGGCCAAGAACTTCGTTAAAGTTCTAAAGATAAATTAGTTGTGCATCTTTTCTTTTTTTTTCCTGATAATTTTCCTACTAGCATTTGGAATCCCTCCCTTTCCCCAGGAAGAAAACACAAAAACCCGACAATCTTCTGCAAATAATTTAAATCAGAAAGCCTTGATATTTTACAATATCACAGAACACTTTAGTGACAAATTTAGTGTTTAACCAATTATATTTTTTCAACTTTTCTTTTTTTGCAAATTGCAAACAAGTCCGTAAAAAAACTGTGTTGTATAAAAAGTACATAAATGTATAACCCATTAGCTGTACTATGCAATCTAAATATTGTGGAATAAATTAGATAGAAAACAACTATACGCATGTATGTTGATATCTATTCAACAGAGGAAAGGGCTATTTTTTTTCTTTCTTTTTTTTCTTTTTTTTCCCTTTTCATTTTTATCTCTATAGATACATACAAATACGGACATGCGCCCATGCGCACATACATATGCACACACAGAGAACACACACACACACACATGCACACACAAACAGTTTTGGCTGACAAAAAATGAAGGCCCTGATTACACTGTTTAAACATGGTTCTCGCCATGAAGGTGCTAACACACTATCCCTAGCCAGTGTGACTGGGTTATATTGTGCTATCTTTTTTCTTTTTTTTATTTTTCTTTTTTTTTTCTTTTTTTTTGACAGACGGTGCTCTCGACAAGATGGAGAGCCGTGTTAGTACTTCTTTCCAGGAGAGGCATTTAGAAGACTGTCCCATCAGAAGGCAGCTAACTGGGGCTTGGTTCAGCAAACCTATTAGAGTCTGAAGCTTCAGGGTCAGGGTTATCAAACTCAGTGTAAACAGGGCCTAAAGGTTTCTCCCGTTCCCTCTTATCATCTCCCCCTACCCAAAGACAAATGTAAGTTTAACATTCTTTTAAGTATGACAGCAAAAAAATTTTAAAAAACAACGACTATCTACCTATGCCCTACGGGTTGGACCCTTCAGGTTAGGTGTTGACACTGAAAATTAGGTCTTACAGGTAACACACAAACCCATTAAGAGTTGTCATGCTAGAGGATGGTGGTTGAGAAAGCCAGTATTTCAGCAAAGACTGTATTTCAAACAGAAATCCAACCACAATTGCCATTTTCTGTATATTTGTAGGAGCAATGGTGGACAGGGCCCAAGGCTGCTTGCAATTTTCATCAACAATTTTTAAGTGTATACCAGCACTTTAGGTTTCTCTTCCACAAATACCAGCACTTTAGGTTTCTTTTGCACAAATACCATTTTGAACATGTAGCCTCCCACTTGGCAGTAAGGAACAAAAAATTTATAAAATACTGTGCTTTGCACACAAACATTCATTGTTTTAAAAACAGTAAAATGAAGCCAGAAGTGCTTATAACTTGTGTATACATACATATATACATACAGAAATATATACATATATATGTATATCCCTTGGACAAAGTTGTTTCCCTACAATGCACATTTACTGTGCATCAGGGCCAAGTTTAGTGTTGTACATACAAAACAGTATGATTATGCTCAGATGGACCTTAGATCCAAGCACTTTGAATCCAAATCCCAGGGATTTTCTGGGCTTACTTCAAATGGCGATTTTTTGTTGAGGGCACTATTTGAATTTAACTGGTTAACAGATATTCTAGCCTGAATGTAATCAACCCACTGACTTAATTCAAACCCTAACTCATTACAGATGAATGGTACCAACCACAAACAGACTTTATAGAGGCTTGCACAAATGTCTTTGGTGTATGTGTCTATTCATTTTAAGGTACAAAATAATAATAATTATTATAATAATAAAAATAGCTATTTTGTGTGCTGTAGCAGTTCTTGTATAGCTCACAATAAGTGCAGCTCTCAACCCCTCCCACACCCAACCACCCTCCCTTGCAAATATTTGTTAAATAAGGATTAGACAGGTCAGACACCATTGTAGTGCAAATAGTAAACGATTAAAAATTTTTTTTACAAAATATAGAAATGTTTGACTCCAGTAACTGGACAAACATGTTCCTTTCAAGTATCTCTCACCAAAGATTTTTTTTTTTTAAAACAAGTTACTTCCATTAAAAAAAAAAAAGTCTCTCTTTTTTTTTTTCTTTCTCTCGCAGGTAAACAGTTTCAAACCATCTAGGTTGCATAGTTCTAACATTGTAAGCACCTTTACAGAATGTAACTTATTCTTTCATTAATTTTTTGTTCTGTTTTTTTTTCTTTATTTTTCTTTTTTCCTTTTTTTCTTTTTTTTTTTTTTTGTAAATGTAGTGCAGAAGATGAAAGTGTACACACCTGCACACAATTGACCCTTGATCAATGTTAAGTATATGTATGTGTATTGTGTCTGTATGTATAGAGACATGTATATAAATACATAGCCATATATATACAAACACAAACACTACACACCTACTCAGTTGCTGTGTAAATGTGGGGGGAAAGCGCCAGTGACTGCAGTGATCATACACATGGCTTTTCATTGACCTTGTGGACTTTGTCCAAATTTCTGCGGGTTAGATGAGCTACTACCATGGCTTGACCTGATGGGTAACTAAGGGAGGGAACAGAACTCCCTTCCCCTAGTAGTAACTAATATTTAGTATACTATGTAACAAGATAAGGAGCCTACTGAAAGGAAGGGGAAATCCCCAATCCATACCACCATTTAGATCTATCTTATTCAAGCCCGGCTTCATGATGTTTTCTTCCTTTTTTGTAGGTGAAGTGTTTTCTGATCCTCCATAAGTCTTTTTTTCCTTCTTTTTCTCTCTCTCCCCTTTCTTGCTGTCTTCTGTTTTAGCTTGTATTTCTGATGATTGTTTCACTCAAAAAAGATTATACCATGTCTGGTCTTTCCTCTTCTTGGGCTTTTGATACATTTTCTACTTAACAAGAAGGGTCTTTGTGCACACTAGCATCTACGAACAGCCACACTCCTCCACAATCATATTCTGTATGTCTTTCTTAATGATGTTCTGGCCATCATCGTAGTAGAGCATGGACATAGGCCGGAGCTTGGTGGGCACACAACATGATTTGAGGTTGGCAAAGGGGCTATGGCCCCGCATGCGGTAGTGGTTGATGACAGTGGAGTGGAAAGATAATGATGAACCAGATGTGCCTGCTATATGGCTGGGACACTCTCCTTCGCAGTAGTTGGCATGATAACCTGTAGGAGCAATGATCCAGTCACTCCATCCTATGTCCTTGAAGCTGACAAAGAACTGCTTCTTGCAGCATATGTTGACCTTGCCATCACATTCCAGGCCTCGTCTCCGCCGCCTGTGCTGGCGATCCTCTGAGTGCCGGGCAAGCATCATCAAGAAGGGCCGATGTGATTGCTCCTTCTCCTCTTCTCCTGTGAATTCTCCAGCTTCCTTTTCTTTCCCTTCCCCATCATCTTCCTTTTTCTTCTTCTTGCCCAATAGCACCAGGTTGGCTCCAGTCTCTTGACACAGGTCACAGGCAATCCTCACATCCAAAGAGCTCTTGCCTTGGTCCAGGAGTCTCTGGACACTGCTGGAGACAGGGAAGATGTGCCAAGTGCTCTTACGGGTGTCCACTGCCTTTTCTGAAATCAAAGTCTCACTCTTTTCGCCTTTCAGCCCCCCATCCTCTGTATCTTCTGCTCCTTCAGAATTGCCTTTTGGCTGCCGCTGCTGTTGAAACAGGCGGATGGTGACTTTTGTCCTGCTCCGGTTGGCCTTGGAGACCTTCAGGAAGAGCCACACTTCAGCATGCTCCACCACCGATAATTCACTGCCTTCCTTGGAAATCTCAAAGTGCAACATTTTCTTGGCTGTGCCTGATTTGGTAAATGGAAATAGACAGGAAGAACTTGTTAGTATGTCTGCTTGCATTTTGTTAAAGAGACTTCTGTTACTTTTTCCATAGGCATGAAGTGCCTTAGGTTTTCTATTTGGTTCTTTAAATTTTTATGGATCATTTGTTCTAACCTTTCTTTACCCCCTCCTTAGTTTGTATTTTGTGAAAATTCTCTTTTTAGAAAAGTATACATTTGCCTGATATTTTAGCCAGAGCATTTTTCATAGTAACAATGTAAAGGATTAATGTAATTAATGTAAAGGATCTCATGGCAAATAAACATCAGTGGCTGCCAAAGTTTGCTTAAGCTGTCTTTGTGTTCACTGTGAGCTGAAAGGCAAAAATGCTTTATCCATATGTACCATATGCATAAAAATCTACACCTAATATCTGGTTAGGAAATAAGGTCCAGTGCTCCCAGTTCTTTAGCAATACTTTGAAAATTCTGTAGGGAAGAGGTTTACACTTTCTCCCTCCATAAAAATTCATCCTTCATTTGCATCTTAAAATGAGTTGTAAATATCTATTGTTTCAAAAACAAACACGTGCTAAAATATGAACCTCCACTTTAAGAAGTTTGCAGAGTTATATTGTAAAGAATTGAAGAATTGCAGCAGGCAGACTTTTCATCCTGTTAGATGTTAGCTGTAGATCCTGTTCCTAATTTAACACACTGTACTTGCTGTGATTATAGTAATGGTGAATACACTGAGAAATGAGCTAAAGAACTGTATAATTATGGGGATGGTTCCCTGGCATAATTGTATCAACTTGCTGAGATGTCATTGTGATGATTGTGATGGTGAGGAGGTGTTTCTCGGATACAGAGCTCATATCCCTGGCAGAAGCTGGAATGAATAATGAGGGCTGTTTAATGATTTGATCACTAGAGCATGAAGAAGTTAAGAGAGAATGAATTAGCTGGGGGGTGGTGGTATGATTTTTTCAAGAGAGGTACTTTTCTATTTTCTTGACAAAGAAAAAAGCCCTGATGATGTCTTTTGTTCCTTCTCAGCATGGAGGCCAGGGTGGACTGGGGTCACAGATTTGCAATGTACAGATATCTGGCTTTAGTAAGAAAGAAACAGTATTCATAATTATCAATTTGTCATTAATATTATTCTTGAGATATCCATAGTTGTTTACCACATTTTCTGTGCAGCAATTCTTCTTGTCAGTGAACCATAACTTTGCAGCCTAAGACCAGAAAGTGGTGATTAAACAGAAGTAGCAGGACACACACAGGAAAAGTTGCCCTCTCTGTAGCAAGGCTCTTCTCACTTCCCACTGCAACTGAATTCACCGCTGTGGGCTCCCTGACCATTTCCCTCTTCTCCCATTCTCAGGTGAGAAAGAACTGGAGCAAAATCACAAGAGACATCTACCTTATGTTCAGTTGCAAATTCAAGAGTTGCTGATTTCTGAAGTTTGTAGGCAGGCCGTTCTGCCCCTTGAGCTACCTGTTGCTTTTCGTCTCTGTGAAGTACTAGCACTGACACATTCAGCTTTCCCTCGTGGCATTCCCAGGTCAAAGAGAGAGACATTTCTGAATTACAGTGTCCAAAGGGCATAGTGTTTTGTTTTTGTTTTCCCTCTAAGTGAGAGTGTGAAATTGTAGACTTTAACTGTCACTGAGATATGGAAACACATGGTTTGTGTTAACTGCCTCTCATAGACGGCTGATGCCAGTCTTCAGAGTAGAGTTACATTAATTTCTCAGGGAGCTACATGAACCAGCGGGATTGTGCTTTAGAAAAGGAAGTAGATTATAAAAAAGACAGAGCAAGCTGACCAGTACTGTGAGGCATGATGAAAGTACTCTTTTTCTATTATTTTTTAATTGATTCATTCAATAATGACTGAATGGCTAATGCTGTTTTTTTTTCATTCTGGTAATAAAACTATGTCAAAGCTGCCAACTGTGTTTGAGCAGAGGTCAGGTAATAGACACCAATCTCACTCCTGACTCCGTTTCAGAGCATGAGGAGTTGTACAGTGACATACCTCCAGTCCAAAGGAAGTCCAAAAGGCTGGTTGCCTTGTACACAGGGTGTTACGGAGAATTCTCTATGAGAATGGATACTTCTAAGGGCTGTGAGAACCAGCCAGCCTCTGGCCTTATTCACCCTGACTCTCCCTCTAAAGTAAGTCTCTAACTTTAGGTGATCCCTTTCCAGTCCTGGTAAATCCTTTCTGAGGGGGTCCTGGACTCAAAGGGAACCTGAAGGCAGGTGATGTGCCAAGAGTGGGTTGCTGCCAGCCAAGACTCTCCATCCAACCCATTCTGCTTGCCGCCTCTATTCAAGCAAACATTGGTGGAAAAAAGAGGTGGTTTAGATAAAGCTGCAGAAGGTCTTCTGGCACCAGCAGCCTCTTCCCAGCTGCTCTCTTTCCCCAGAGCTAACAGACTTCTGTGTGGAATAAGCATGAATTACTGGGAATTGCCATACATATATTGCATTCTTTAGAAACCAAGCTGGGCACAGACAGCAGTTCTGGCACTAACAGGGGTTCTGTGCATGAGCAGATCAACTGTGCTGGGTGCAGGAGAAGCTCATCTGTGCTGGACATGGACAAAAAAGCTGGTCTGGTCATCTGCTCTGGAGAAAGCAGATAGGGTGTGCAGACCTAGCTCAACAGTGGAAGAAGCTGTATGACCCGTCTAATCTGAAAAGCCAGGCAGCCCTGAATTACAGAATAACCTAGTGCTGCTAAGTGTTAGTGCACGGTATTTCACATTCTGCTATTTCCATCCTAGTGGGATGAAAATATTTATGAAATGACATATCTGCAACAGCAAATATTCACATTTACCTTTTGCACTGGCCAGAAGCGTAGTGATGCAAGCAGTCTTTTGGACAAATATTACATGAAAGAAACAGGACCTCAAGAACCCTCTTAAAATGCTTTTCAAATGCTCCTCTATGTGTGAAAGTAGGATTCTTCCTCATTACTAAAAATGTTTGAACAGTATGGTGAAAGTACACGAGTACTTGCTTTTTCTTTACTTAAGGGAAGTGAGCTTGAAGAAGGTAGCCTAAGACATGTCCTTATACAGGGATAACAGCCTCCTTGTCGGTTGTTAGCTACAATAACAGCCTCTCTGGATGTTGTTAGCTACATTTTCAGAAACAAATGGTGGATTAAGAGTCTAAAGAAAAAAGATTCAGGAAGCTTATCTGAGCCTAATATTTCTGAATGAAACAAAATCCTGAAACCTGCATAGCTAATAAAAGGTTTTATAGCAATTAAAAAACACTTTCCCTTTCATAGGTCTTTTTAGAAGGAGACTGAGAATGGTGCAAGGTTGAGGATAAAAAGCATGCTTTCACATTAGGAAAAAACGAAGCTTTTCTGAATTCTCTCCACATTCACAACTAGTTTGTTACGATCACACAGCACAAATGGTATGAATCCTGCAGTTTTTAAGAGGTCACTGTTCTCAGACAAGCTCATTTTGAAATCAGAGTTTGGCCTGTTCTAAAATCTAATTGAGACCCTAGGATCTGGCTTATTATGGTTACACATTCCCTTTATAACAGGATCTTTGTTTCCAAAAGGTTCAGTGCTACAATAAAATAAATTCTTCAAGTGTTCTGAGACAAAAAAAAAAAAAAAAAAAAACCAAAAACCAAAAACCAAAACAAACAAACAAACAAACAAACCACCCAAACCCAAAAAAATCTATACTTAAATTTCTCCAAATTTCTCCAGATATTTCTTAGGGATTTAGCAGTCTTTCTTTTTAGGTCTGAATTAATGGTCATTATCAAAGCTTTGGAAATATATACTGTTCATCAAACTGAAGGTAAAAGGGAGAATCCTGAAATTTGGGGATGGTATCACTTCCATAATTGCATTTTGTTTACCCTTTTTCCTGCCTTTGCATTTGCCATGGCTGATTTGCAAGGGTCTTTTTCCATTTGTAATCATCCTGCTCCTCCTGCCTGACTGCTGAGGAAAGACCCACAGCCCAACAGTGATAATGCCTTCATCACTTCCATGCTCATATAAGCAGCAGTGTCAACAGCCTGGATTGTTATTGTAGCAGAAGGCAGCTGAAAAAGGAGACAAGGGATTACTTTGGGCTCCTTTTCATTGCTTTTCCTCATTTCCCTTTCCCAAAACTTTGGAGAGGCCACCTCTCTGCTTTCCTTCTGAGCAAAGTCCCTTCCAGAAGGAGGGCTGTGATGCCAAAGGAGCAGTCTAGTGGGGCAAGTGACACAAGCAAATGATGTGAGAAGTGGTTAAAAATACGAGCTCTAAGTAGTGCATATATGGTAAAAGCTTTAATGGAAGGAGTTACTGAATGGAAAGAAAGTGTAGCGGTATATATAGCATGGGAGTTTACGCATATCTGTTTTTCTCTTCACTAGTGCTCATGTACCTTTTTAGGAGAGAAACCTGAACATGCAAGCAAAGGGAAGCCTGCACAGGTACCTTCCTCTCCACCTCTGGAAGGGCTGGCCAGGGCTTGCACAGGACTCTGCAGTCAGCACCTGCTCCCAAGCAGCACGAGGTGATGGGCATGGCATAGTAGCCCGTGGAGAGACTGGCAGAGCCCCTGAGGGCCCAGGCACAGGGGAACTGGAGGGGCAGCCCTGCATGAGGTAGCTGATGCTGTGCTCCAGCAGGAATCTGCAGGTCCAGTGTGCTCTTCCTCTGAGGCTAAGAATCCTTTCTTCAGGATGGTTGGCTTTAACTATGCAGTTTAAGTTCGATTATTTGCAATTTGAAGCAGGATTCAAGATCAAGCCCCTGTTAGTTCAAGCTATATACATATACTAGGTGGGGTTGAAGCTATACAATTGAGAGTATCTTCTTCTGAGTAAAATGCGATTTTTTTTTAACCTATATTCTGTTGAATTATTAAGGTTTTTTCTTTCATAATAAAAGTATTTATTCTTTGTGACATTATAATGTGGCTTGTTCTTAATTTCTTTTAATACACAGGATTTATTTTCCTTTGAAAAATTCTCACTGTGTAAGAAGGTGTTGTCGCTTTAAATATCTATGCTTTACCGGTGCTTAATTTTGAAACGTTTTTACATTATACTGTAAGTGAACTGTTTTTCCATACAATGCAAGCTTTTTTTTCCTTTTTTAGTTGCTAACTTTACTACTGCCTATGTTTAGATTTGGGGGAATTTGTACTGCATGCCAATCTGTAATTACATTCAAAAGCATCCTTTCCTTCACTTCTCATTTCCGTTCCCCAGGAGACAGAAAAAAAATAGGTTACTAGAAAGGTTCCTCTAAAGAGAGTGAAGAGAAGAGCATGGTTATTGAGAGATAATTGCTCAAAATGTTTACTAATAAGTGACCACTGGAATTAGATTAATTCTTTGCAGCGTAGAATTTATTCAGAGAATTTAGTGATATCGTCTGGTAATTATCCCCTAGGCAGACTGATGATTACACATCTCCTATTGCCACAGTTAGACAGTGGCCATTTCTGTGAATGCATTTCAGCCTATGGATCACTGGCAAACAATTTATTCTGATTATTCATTATCCATCATATGTGACTGGTCATCCAGGTTGCATACTTTCATTCCTGCTCCCTTATTGTTGCCTCTTACAGTGGGAGAAGAAATTATAGCATAATTAATACTTTATCTTCATGCTCACTTACCATTAGCTGCCAGAAAAGGGAGGTTTTGTTGTAAGAGAAAAATAAACCAAAAAAGAAGATCAGGAAAGAAACCTATTCCCTGAGTGTTCATGGAGGGGAAAAAAAAGCAGCAGCGACTTTATTTAAATACCTTTTCTTGAAAAGTTAACCCAAAGAGGCATTGACAAGGTCATTCAGAATGTGAAATAATTCAGTTCTGGTGAACCTTGACTCTCCTCTGCTATTTTGTTAGGAAGCACTTTACATCCACAGCTTTGAGTTCTTTCCAAATTGAAAGCCCTTCCCCCACATGGCTTCAAATATTTAGAAACAAAAAAGGTGTTTGTTTGGTTGAAGTTTTTTTTTTTTTCTTTTATTTGATTTCTTCATTTACATCTAAAATAGCTCAAGCAAAGTTTAGGATCGTTTGCACCAGTAAAAACAATCCCAAGGCTACATCTCTTTTTTTTTTTCTTTTTTTTTTTTTTTGAGAGCAATTTTTTTGTGCATGCTTGTAATTATCTGCTGTAAATTCTAAAATTAAGTGGATCAGAGACTGCCTGTTTGTTTTCATTAAAATATTTAATTTCTGAGCACTAAGGCCCAAATCCCAGGCCCACTGAAGTGAATAACAGAGTTTCTTCCAGTAAACTAAGCTTCAATCCTATATCAACGTTGCAAAGCTCTGTTGCATTAAATGAGATTGCCTTCTCATAGGCATATCTCTATATATAGATACAGATATAAGAATTCCTCAGCATGAATCACTTACATGTACGCAAGGTAGATATATCCTGCACAGAGGAAAACATATGAATGTACATCCTTGTCTGCAGGAATGGTATGGGTGCAGGCACAGGGATACGAGCGTGTCTGCCCTGGTACACCTGCACGTAAGGACGTATGTGTGCTTACACACACATATAGGCAAATCCATATTCAGATATTCCCTACTAGCACACAAAACTGTGGGCCTGGCTACATAGAGATGGACAGGTACTGTACTTTCTGTTTCTCAGGTATGTTTTTCTAAACTGGTTCCCACCTCCCTAGATTAATCTGTGCCTTCTCAGGTTTTTCTTTAAACCAACCAACCCCTCTTAATTCTCACATTTTTGATACAGAGAAACAGATCAATACAGAATGGCTTTCCTCTTCTGGAAGCAGTTTGCTTTCATTTGCTAAAATTGAAATCTTTGATTTGGTATGCTGGGGGGAAGGGGGAGCAGGAGGGAAGAAAAAAACAAGGGAAAATAGGCTTGTTTTCTAAAAGCCGAGGAGACAGCATTAAAAAAATGATGTGAGCAAATCATCTCATAGGATGATTCATGGTCACATTCCTCAGTATCTTGTAAAAAAATAATATTTATATTTTCTGATCTCTCCAGATTTCCAGCACTTCTAGCATCCATCTTTTACTCCTCTACCTATTTCCTATTTCCTTCCTGCATTATTTTCCTTGCAGCTTTTCACTACAGTGAATCCTTGCCTTTTAAATAAACTAGAAGAGAGAAACGATTCCCACTCAGAGCAGCGACAGATAAGCATAAAGATCTCTGGGATTCAGAATCCAGTTAGGTAAAATAAGTGTGCGGAAGGTTGCCTCGTGGGGAGGAAAAAGCCTTTGGAGTGTGCCCTCTCGTGGCCGTTCTTTATTCAGCATGAATATTTGTACCCTTAAATACAGTTATTTTCAAAAGAAAATTGTCGAAATCATTCAAAATACATAAGCGACACATCCTTTGGTTTTTTTTTTTTTCCCTCCTGAACTGCCATCTTGCCTGTATAGGGTAGGTATCTTCTGGGAAAAGACATGAATATATACATACATGTATCCCTCTGCACATGAAAGTAGGCATCACCTGATCAAGTCAGTTCACCTGGAATTCTGTATGAAGTGGTACAAAACAATGGAAGTGGTTTAAATAGCTGGCAGACTTCTCTTTTTTTCCCCCTGGAATTTCTCCTGAAGGTAAATCTTTCACTTTCCATATTTCCATCTGATAATTCCTGTCACCTTCTCAGGGGCTGATGTCAGCAACCCATTTCATTGGTAGTTTAGTTGCCAGGATCAGTTGGCAGAATCCCAGAACTGCCAAATAAGCTGTCTACTTAAAATAATGAATGAATTAGTAGCCAATCATATTTATAAGTATTGAGTATCTCTGTTGTTGAAACTGTTGGATTCTCTTGTCACAAAATTATATGACCCCTCTCCTCAAAAAACTATTTTTAAGACTTTGAAGTAACACAAAGTTCCCTTACAGCAGAACTAATCAACGTTTGTAATCTTATTTTGATATGCAAGTAGAAAGTGATTTTCATGTTTTACTTGTAAGAGTGCCAAAGGACAGTAGGGTGCATTTGTAACTTTTGCCCAATACTCACAGTCATTAGTTTTGCAGAGATCTGTCTGGATTTGTTAGCTGTGAAAACTACCTGCCAACTATTTTGCTGATTTCCTGGACATAACTACACCTGTTCTTCAGACAAGTTTACTGCATTTATTTCCCCTCTAATTGTCTGAAGTCTGTGTTTGTTTGAATTGTGGTCTATTTTAGAAAACAGCGGTCTCAAGAGAGAGCTGCATGCACAGGGTGCCCTTGTTCATTCACTCAATTTCTTTGTATGTTTGAGAATATGGCTGATGAAAGATGAAAATGCTATTTTTTTATAAAGGCAAGTAGTAAATGTGGCATCTGAAAGACATGGGGAAAGGCTTGTTTATGTGAAGCCATACCCAAAGAAACAAGAAGGCTAAGTCTTATTTTGCTTTTTGTTGAAATTTTTTTTTGTACAATATGAGACGTTTTCATTAATTTTCATTGATTTCTTATTGCTCTCTATTGAGGCAGAGTGAGTTTGACATTAAAAGCAGGAAACACATTAACCTGGCTGTGAGCAGAACATGGCTGTGTTCTCCTGCTTGGTGTTTAAACTTCATGCTATTCCCAGTTTCCACAGAATGAAAAGTGGAGACCGTCCCTGTGGCTATATTCTATTCCTGTCTTTTTAACTCATACTTCCTATATGACATGTCACTTGCCTTTGTTTTTTGCCTCACTTTCCTTTACATTAAAAAAATATGGTTTAATATTTGATAGGAATAACTGCCAGTGCACAAGAGGACAGGATCTCAAAAAGGGTTTACTTAAGTTGTTGCAGCATTGACACCTGTAAAATGTGGTAGATCCTCTGATGTTGGCAAGTGACCAGATGAATGGTTGTAGATGAAGAATATGCTTCAGTAATCTGAAGTTACTCCACAGAGTGGATTTATCATTTCCATTATAAGCCCAAACCAGAGCTCAGTTTTTACCTTGCTAATAGTCCCTCCCTTGTCCCAAATCAAAGAGGTATGGAAAGGCAGCAGGTATGGAAAAAATTGACAGAGCAGCTCTCCTGCCTGGGCTTTCAGGATTGTCATAGTATGAAGGAAGAGAACTGTGGCAGGGAGAAGAAGGCATGAGAATACAGTGGATGCCCCTGTCCTGCAGCTCCATAGCGTAAGTCCTCTTCAAGTAATTTAGCAGCAGCAGTAGGACAACGCTATGTAAATCAAGCTGAGTGACAGTGCTGGTGGCTGGTGGCGGGGGATCGGTGGCAGGATGATTGGCCAGTATGCGGGCAATGGCATGATTTTTGCTGCTCACGTGACCGCAAGAGCCAATGGCTTCGGGAGCCGCCGTTGGAGGGTATTGCACAGAGTAGGCATATATCAAATTCCAAATTCCTTTGTGTCAGAGCTCAGGAGAGACAATAATGTGTTTACAAATTATTGCGACGCACACAGTAAAGAGAAACCACTGTTCATGCCATATGTGTTCCACTGTGCTCAGAGCGAGCTGCTGAAAACCAGGTGGGAAATCCGACTCAGAGATAGCTTAGAGGTTTCCTTGCTTTTATAAATTCATTTCTAAACTAATGTCGAGCTACCCCTGCTTCTAACGACCTCTGGCACTGACACCTTCTCCCTGCTTTCTGAAGTGGAGGGGATGGGAAAACTGAAAAGCCTGAGCTCTCATGCTGAAAGAACTGATAATATGTATATTGACATATATAAGGACTCCAAAGGCAAGGGCTCCTTGTACAGTTGGAAATCAGACAGCCAGCAGGAATGTCTGCACTTAAAAAGCATGCACACTTCTTGTGCATGGCTTCCCTGCAATCAGAACATCTGAGTCAACAGGTTTTCAGGACTGGAAACTCTGAGTGTTGTCTTGATTGTTTATACCGCTGCAGCAAACTTTTAAACAAAAATGCTTGGAGTTTCTTTGCATACTTTGCCTACCATATGCTGTACCAAACAAAACAATGACATTCTTTTAAAACCGTCTTGGCAACAGGAAAAATGCTTTGGCTAGACAGCATCATAAAAAGTTGCTGTTAGTTAGATGATAGACTTATTGCAAGTAACTGCTATTGATGCATGCATTAGCATACCCACATACACTAACAGATTTATGTGCAGATACACATACATTGAATTAAAATGGGTTCTTGTCCTATTCATGTAGGAACAAGACAGCAAAGTACAACTTTAGAGCTGTTTCCTATGGGCAGTTTTTGTGAGCCTTAAGACTTTACTTACTAAATACATATATTCTGAGCTCTTACTGCCTAGAAGTTAGGGGGAAAAGAACTGTGAAAGAGTTCAAAATACACCCTACCAAGGTTGCATTTTTGGCAGGAGTGTTTTAGGAACAGAATCTTTTTTCCAGTATGCAGAAGTCTGCATTACAAATTGGATCAGCTACAGCAACTTGTCCAGTTCTATTGAAGTCATCTGACAGTCCCTGCAACTCTTTATTGCCGAAGATGCTGTGTTAAATTAAAAAAAAAAAAAAAAAAAAAAAAAAAAAAAAAAAAAAAAAAAAGGAAGGGAAAAAACCCACAAAAAAGCCATCTCACTTCTAAAACTTAAAGCTGCTTCATCTGATTTTATAACTTCCACTATAATTTTTACATGAAAGGGCTGTTTTTGAAGTAGTTTGCAGTTCACTTTCTGTCTTCATAAACTCCCCAAAAGGCTACAGGCTTTTTTCTTTTACCATCAACTCTGCAATCCAGCCCTTTACTGCAAGTACTCTGTATTTACAGGCAGAGTTTGGAGGACCCTGCTGCAGCCTGACTTTATGCTCAAGATTGGTTAGAGAGCTTCCTCCCTGTGTGACTGACTGTACTTAGCAAGTGTAATCTGCAGCCAAGACTAAGTCAGAAAAATCAAATTCCTTCAGAGTCTTACCCCCCCATCCCATTCCTCCTTCTCCCTTCCCCCAAGTCTCATCCTACAACCTTGCAGAAAACATTACTGCTGAGGAGAAGAAAATAAATTAATTGCAGTTTTGGCAGAAAGGATATTTTTCACTTAGGGCACAAAGGATATTTTACAGGTTTTTTTTTTCAAGCACTCACCTGATTCTGCAAAAGTGATGATTTCTGAGGTTTGCTCCACAACTTCATTCATTTCGGCTCTTCTTCCAACATCATCCTCTATTTCCACATAACCATCCTCTCCCACCTTTCCCACGTGGAGTTTTTTGATGGCATTTAAAAGTGCTGCCTTGGGCACTGGCTGGGTGATATTAGGTCTGTCCCTCAAGTGCAACATGTTCAGTATGTGCTTCTTTACTGCTTCCACCATCTCAGGCTGTGAGCTGGGCACATCCTTTGAGAGCGTGGCAAGGGCACATGATGGACAGTCAGTGACTGAGCTGTGCCCCTCGGATCCTGGGGTTGGGGAACTCCTCACTATAATCCAGCAAAGCACCAACAGAAATCCTCTCTTCCAAAGCAAAGGCATCCTGGCAGCAAAAGTTGTTGTGATTCCCTTTTTAAAAGGCCCTGCTTTTCCTCCCCCTTCACGAACAGTTTTTTTGGGGGCTGGTTTAGTTTGTTTGTTTGTTTGTTTGTTTTTCCTTCTCTTCAGCAAATTCTCTGGAACAAGAACCAAAAGTTTTCTGTGAAGTTTTGTTTGCAGGTTCCCTCTCTGAATGCAATAAGTGCTGTAGATGTTTGTGGCTGTCAGGGAGAAGAGTTCTGACTCTGTCTCAGAGTAGGAGAGAGACACAGAGAGAGGGAGAGAGAGAGAGAGGACGGATTGGCCTAAAGTGAGTGAGTGAATGAGAGAGGGAGGGAGTTTTGTCTGTGAGTAAAGGCTATGATTAGGAAGGGGGAGGAACAGGCAGGCTGGCTTCCTTATGCTCATTGCTCCCCTAACACACACCTCTCTTCAAATGTCACTACTCGTGGTTCCTTCCCTCCCCCCTTTCTAAAAGATCTTCTCATTCCTGTAAATTTGCGCTTTTTTTTTTCCTTTTTTTTTCCTCTCTGCTTGACCCCTCCCCCCCCCCAGCTGTAATTCCCCCCCCTTTTTTTCCTTTCTTTTTGTTTTGTTTTGTTTGTTTTATTCCTTCAACAGTATCACTGGCTTAACTAAACAGAGGAAACATGAATGAATGAAAAGAGTGAAATCTTTAACGAGCACCTTGCTCTTGGTCCTGCCTGGTATTGTTAGGGGTAGCAGGAGCTGTTAAATAGCTTGTGAATGAGATGGGAATGAGGGCAGGGGTTCTGAATATTTTGAACAGAACATTTTTCTGCCTGGAGTAGAAGGAAAAAAAAAATCTTTTCTGCTCACTTCTAAATGCTGAGGGTTATCAACACTGGCAAAAGGTCTGACAGGCACAAAATAGCACTGTTGTTTGGAGGGCTCTATAATACATGATACACTCCCCAGCTGCAATATGCAAAACAGGCACTGAAAGCCTAAGCAGGAGTTGGTACATATATGTGACATGACATGGTAGTGCCATATAATAGCCCTACTTCTATGCTAGTCTGTGCCTGGAAGTTCTTGGGTAGATATATTTAGGTTTGGGGTTAATCAAGCAATGCCTGAAAAATGCTTTGAATGTGAAGTGTTACATGTCATCTGGCCAAATCATACTTGCTTCTGACTCAGGCAAATCCCTCATCGATGCCAATAATAATTCTGTCTGAGTGAAGGCTGAGTAAGATCTTCTACATTTGGCCCATTGTTGTTAGAAGGCACTTATTACTTCATTCATTTAAATCACAGAGAGCAATCATAATATTAGAATAGGACATTGGAAATTAAAAGAAATCTAAAGCACTAGAAGAAATTTCAACCAGTGCTGGTAGCCTCTTGTCAGTTTGTGCTGGAGAGGGCTTTGCTATGCAGTGAGAAGGCATTCCCTGTGCCACTGCCATGGCTTCAGGTTGCCTGTACATTCTCTATTCTCTCTGTTCTGTTCCTTACACAGCAAAGTTGAAGTTTACAAACTCGCTTACATTTGAATTTGATAATGGAAAAATAACAGCTATAACTGTATAATATTGAGATTCTTCCCTTTCAGGCATTATCTTGTACCTATTTTCTCAGAGCAGCTTCTTCTTTTTTAGCGTTTACCCTCTTTCTTTTCATTCCTTTCATTCTCTCTCTACCACACCTTTGTCTTCGCAGATGAGCTTACCTCCTACCCACCAAATATTCCACTCTCAGTATATTACTGTCAACCATTGTATTTCACAATTTCGTGGAAAAGGAGTAATTTATAAATATAAGCATTGAAAGGTCTCTAATTTCCATGAGATGACTACAGACACATGGGCTAAGAGACAGACAAGGAATTATAGGTAGAGTAAAAGAAACATACAGAAGTAATTGAACAATCAGCCAAAGTCTTACAAATGTTATATATTGCTAGTCCTTTTCAATTAAGATCTTTTATAAGGTTTTTACTGTTATAAGGCATCCACAATACCGCCTCATCTGTGTTTTACTGACCTCAGTTACTGTACTGTTATATACTGTTACACTTACAGGTCTGTCAGCATTATAAACCCTGCAGCCATTCTTATAAACACATCTTTGTAACACAAACCTCACTATAATACATCGAATTTTCTTGGATCTTGTGAACAGCCCAAAGTCTGTAATTATACGAAGTCTGAAAGTCAGCTTGAAATAGAACTAAAAGTTTAATTGGATGAAAAAATAATTTCAGATGAAAATATGCATTCATGATTAGATGTACTAACAGATGACATAATTAAAGGAGTTATATATAGTTCTAATATAGCACCTATCCTAACAGTGTCTGATGAAAAGTAAGGGAGCGGCATAAATCAAAATAAAATGCAGATAAGTATGTCTGAGTTCTTGCTGTGGGGTATATGTTGCTTGCTATATACTACAGGTACAGTTACCGCATACAATCTCTATTACATAGAGGTATAGCATATTTTACTTGCATGCCATGATGATGACAGATTTAATGTTAGAGCATAACTTTCTAAAAACCACTGCTTTCTAAAAGAGATACCAATACCGCTGATACATGGTTTATTTGTACTTACATTTATATACATATATGTACAAAAATAGATACAGAAATGTGTTTGAATATATACAGTAATGGTGGCTCAGACTCTTTCTACAAATTACCTGAGCTGCAAAATTCTGTACATGCATTCATTCAATGTAACCCTAAGAGTATGCAACAGCATGCACAGGAATTAAAAGTTTCAGTTTGAAAGAAAAAAAGCTGATTGAAAGTTTTACCTCTCTAGTCCTGACTCTCAGAAGGAGACTGCTGTATTGTGCTTTAAGAATTGCTGAAGTTCGTCTTTGTGGTACTCATAATGCGAAGCTTTATACTGTACTTCTCGTGTGTACACATCACATATAACGTCTGTCAAAAGTGGGCCGGATCACTGTGCTGGATTGGTTAATCTGTTACATCAGCAATTGACTGTTTTTCCTGTATGAGACATACTTCTGGTAATTAATTATCTAATTAGGAAACTCCTAATGCTTTAGCATGACAAAATATCGTGGATCAATTTGTGGTGATTTCTATATCCATTTAAAGACTAGAACTTAAAATCAGACAAATCAAACATTATAGTCAGGAAGATACACTCCAACTTGTTGTATTGCATAGCTAGATATAGATATTACTAGATGTAGATAACACTGTTCTAGTTCTAATATTTATCAGATACTTAATTACTACTTTGCAAATTGTTTTCTTCTTCTTACATACTTAGGATATACCAGATAATCTTTCTCCAAATTTGGATTTTTTTCAAATTCAGGAAAATGCATTTGAGTAAGCATCCTTTGGCTTTGGATGATTTTTTTTTTTAATTCAATCTCTGAATAAATATGTCCTTTTGTTTAAATTAGGGATCCCTTTAAAGCTCTTTAAAAAATGAATCATATTGCTCCTGTCCAATTCTCCTGGCTCCTTGACGTGCAGATTGCATCACACTATTAAAAACTGTTTAGACATCTAAAAATAAATTACAATGAACGACAGTTCACATTTTTTGCAAGAGTGGTATTAACACTTGTGGAATAAAATAAAAGGCAATTTTCATTTCAATTTACATTAATGAAAATCAGAAATAACTATGCCAATTAGGCAGTACAGAAGTAATACATAGAAGGTCAAAAGTAAATCCAAAATCCATCTCCTTTCTTAAACACACATAATAACTGGCTTTATGTGGTACCGTTTATGACAAATGGCATGATCATGCAGTCTTTACTCATTCATAACACCCACTGATTACCAGAAAATCCCCATCCCTCAGATTTTTTTTTTTTTTGGCCTGAATCGTACTTATAATTATATTTTTATGTCCTGTTGGTAATGTAACTTTAATGTATCTTGGAATATGGCTGATCTGGATCAAAGAAAGATTTCAAGCTTTCAATTTACAGTGATACCAGAGAGTCCTTATAGCAGCGTTGATCCCAACTGGTGTTTGTGCTGTAGTCACACAACAGCTTTGGTTGAATGAGAAAAAAATCAGAAGTTAATGGGAAACATATGACCAGATAGGTTGCTTTGTTTCCCATTTTTAATACGCATATAATAAGTGAGACAGGTTGCAGTAGCTTTTCTACAAACTGAGTTTGGCGGTTCCAGCTGTTACAAAGAACAGCGCTTCGGGGTTTTTTTGCTTCCTTTTTTTTTTTCTCTTTTTCTTTTTTTGTGTTTTCCCTCCCTCCTTTCTTTTTCTTCAGGGACAGTGAGACATTTGCTTTAAGAAAGGGATAATGAACATGTATATACCCAGTTAGTCGCAGGACTCTATTTTTTGCGAGGATCCTAAACCCAAGTTTTGCCAAATGACTTTTCCACCTTGCAATCCTGTTTTTCTCAGGACCAGGCTGAGTTTGGTTTTAATTGATATCCTAAAACTCTTTGAAATTTGTTGTGTACTGGTAGTGCAGTGCCTGTTGCAATTTGGCCGCAGACATATTCTCAGCAAAGGGACATTGGTTTTACGGAGACTAGAAAATTTTCCCCGGGAGTAAGGGATCTCTCTTCTCCTTGGAGTCAGAGCGGTGCGGTGCCGGCTGTGACCGTCATACCCCTCCTGGGGCAGCGCCACGCCGGGACCGAGCTTCTCCCACCGCGGCGGCGGGGCAGAGGATTCCCACCGAGAAAGTGTGTGGTCCGTGACAAAACGAGAAAGCTACCGAGTGAAGCACAGCAAGCATGTATGTGATTTATAGCGCAGGATAAGTTCTGAAAGGAGTTTAGGAGAAGTGAAAAGCATTATTCATTTCAGAGCATACTCCTTATTGCCTCGGGGAGTTTGTGTATAGCTTTACCAAAGGCCTAATGAAAGCTTTACTCGGTGACTAATTTTTTTTTCACACCTATTTCTCTCTTTACAAATATTTCTCTCCCCATCCCCCCCCC
>NW_024519206.1:31398262-31502003 GCF_017590135.1 Pyrgilauda ruficollis | reverse complement strand
CGCACTCCTTTTCATTTTGTTGAACACAGCAACACCTGCTGGCAGTGGTCCGGGAGTACTGCTGGAAAGACCCACTGATCTAACTCTTCAGACCAGCTGCCATTAAGCACTGCCAAGCCATATTAATGAGCTGCCTCTATTTTTACCCCTTCCTGCCAGAAAGGGCAATTGCTCTTGGGAAAGACTGTAGCTGGGTTTGGTTTTTTTTTCTTTTTTTCTGATTTTTTTTTCCTGTCAGCTTCAGAGTCCAGATAATCATTGTTCAGTTGGGATTTCTAATTTAGATTCTGATACCACCAGCTGAGATCACATAAAACATTGGAGTGATGCTGAGCCTATCTTGCTGGCTCACAGGCATATTTTAGTTCCCTGTTGGATCAGAAATAACTAATGGAATGGGACTGAGAAAGAAAGGTTAGTACTAGAGCAACCTGTCTCTCTCTTTTTTTCGGTTTTTTTTTTTTTCTTTTTTTTTTTCTTTTTTTTCTTTTCCTAATTGTGGATTTTAGCTTACAAACCATTTTTAAAAAATGGCCCAATGTCACTTCATTATTCACCCACTGGATACTGTGTGATTTACTGACTACTTTGGAATCCTGAATTGCATACAACAGTATCTGTCCATCTCCATCCCTGCTTTGAAGAGCAGACACTAGAAAACACACTGGCACAGATTTCCATGCAAATCAGCTGGAATTTCACTCTGTACTACCTTATTTTCCTGTAGTAATAAGAAAAGATATGACAGAAACTTATGTTTGGAAGTTTTATGTTTCTGCTTTTATGTAAGTGGACCAATTAAGGCTGGTCTTGCTGTTGCTACTAACTCAAATGCTTATGTGCTGTTTAGAGGGGTCAGTGATTTCAATAATAATTAGTGAGCTGGTCAAAAAATAAAGTTCATCTGAGGATAAGAACTCGGCCTAGAGGGTAGGGTAAACAAGAGCTTTCTTGCCTTTCTTTTTGATATTGATGGATGACACTATTTACAGGGGTCAGGATAAGTATATGTTCTGTTTTACTAGAGCCTTATATAAAGTCAATCTGACAAATAGAAGCAAGTATGTTAATTTTCTTTCTAAACTATACCTATGTCTCTTGACTTGTCACCCATTGATATTTTTTCTTGCCAGCTCATGGAACAGTGAGCTTTAACAAAGATATTTCATGTCCATATTATTTTAGTATATGTGTTGCCTACTTACACTTAAAAATAAAAGTCAAGGCATATGAATATGTAAGTTAGGTGATACAGATGATGTTATTAGTGTGATGCAATAGGACACAACTATATGTTATAATCAGAGCTTGTTCAAAACTTTTCCTTTTGGGAAAAACCTATTTACAAATAGAATTTTCTTGAATTTATAGAGAGAGTATGGACTTAAATTGTAACTGGAGAGAGTAGTCCACAGAACTAAAGTTGTTCATGCAGCTTGTTTGACAGGTGACTTTTCAGTATATTACTGCAAAAGTAATATTTTTTTCTTGAGAAACAGTTCTGTAATGTGTAAAATATCTTGAGTGATGCTGTCTTCAAAGATATTTTGAGATTATGATTAGAGTCACATCAGTGATTTAAACCCCAAAGGGAAGGACCACCAGGTGACAGATGCCATTTGGCTTCAAGTAGGGAGAAAACAATTATAGGTGAATTAAAGCTATTATTGAAAGTCCACTAAAAATAATTTGCATGCTGTTGAAAACTTTGACTGATGCTCAAAACATACATCAAAATAATTTCTTATGTAATTGTACTTCAGCCAGTGGAGTTTTATCATATCTTTACACCAACTTCAGAATAATGGGAAGTGGTCTTATTTCTCTGACAAGACCTGAATTCTCTGTTCTGTGTTTCTTTTACTACAGTTAATCAAATCACAGCATACACAACTATTTAACTTACAGACTCCTGTTAGTTTTTAGTATCAACTCTTGCTGTCACTGAAGTTAGTGCTGACTGTGGGAGCAGAAGTCAGTTGAATCAAGCTTTGACTCTGAGGATAAATATAAGCCATTGATGGAAGGAGACACGAAACGTCGTATCTTAGCTAAAAGCTTTTCAGATGATTATTCACTGATGTACTTCCCAAAGTAATATTGCCTGTGGATTTTAGAAAGATTTATGACTGTGTTTGCGAGAGGAATGTTGGACCCTTGGTTTATATGAATTGGGGTAGCTCTTCTGACTTCAGAGATTGAGTTACATCAGTAGAAACTCTGATGTAAAGTCTATTTGCTTAATTTAACTTCTACATATTAATGTTTAGGTTTTAGCTTTTCCTTTTCAAAACAGATCCCAGTTTTTGTCTGGTTTGAAAGGCCAATTCCATCTTGGTTTAGCTCCCTCCATGATGGGGATACATTTTGTGTACTAAGTTTTGATTACTTATAAATCTGTTGATGTGTGGGAGGGAATTGAATGAAGCTCCTAAGTTTTCTCTTTTCACTGAGCTGAACTCCAGAAGGTATTACACTGGCAAATCTTCCAAGGTAGTCATCATGTACAGGTTATTGGGAAAAGTTGCAGATATTCCCATCTGTGAGAGTAACCAGCAGAGAACTGACATAAGTGTCATACTGAGGACACCAACAAGTGAATTTAAAAAAGTATATATTGATCTTCTGCATGGTTGCTGCTTTGTCACTGTGATGAAGTAAATACATTCTGCAGTGAAAATTTTAAGAGAAAGCCTGACGGCTTACAATTGTTTACTGAAGAGAGATCTAGATGGGGATGCAGGAAATCTGGATACTATGGCTCTACCATGAATTGCTGAAGACAAGTACCTCATGTCCCCATATGTAAAGTTGAAGGAATCAGTTTCTCTTCTGAGATCTGTGGGTCAAAAATGACAAACAAGCCCTTGCTGCTATTTTGTTTCTCACGGTCACTGGTTTTTGTGTGGGTTGTTTAAAATAATGTTTGGACTTGTTTCCAAGATGGACACAGGTTAAATCTGAGGGATGGGCTAGGCTTCAATTATTATTTTTAGGGAAACACAAAAAATTACTGAGAGCATTTCACATGTGGGGAAGTGAGGGAAGTAAAAGGAACAGTCATCATTTATTGACATAATCAAGCTGCTCCCCTTCTCTATGCACATACCCTTGCTCCCAACACTGTTTTAACAAGCACTGGTGATTACCCTGAGATTCCAGGTTCCAGTGTAAACCTACCTATATTTTGAGAATTTATCTCGGATTTTTCCTCAAATCTGGGGTTATAGCACTTGAGATTTAACTTGGTAGCATGAAATTGAACTTTTGGAATGGGTATGAGGTCCCCAAATCTGTAATTAATTTCCATGCTGTTAAATTTTCCAATTTGACTTCACATTTTATGGTTAAAATTATATACTTGTAGTTCAGTGCAGGTGGGACATGTAACATGTAGACAGTTAAATACCTACTTGCCTGGTGTTGCTTACAGACTACAAAGTTCACAAGCAACTAGACTTAAGCCTCTTTATCAACAAAGAGAAAACAGTGCCTGCCAGGCTCACAGGTCTTGGAGAAGTGCTTTTAAAATGAGCTTTATAATACCCAGTAACAGTTGGGGGAACAGAGGGTTGATAGGCAGCAGTGATGGCCAGTAGCCTAGAATATCAGTTCCTCTTCAATAACTTTTGTATGCCAACTATGAACTTATAAACAGTTATTTTCTTTATTCATTGTCTGCTTATTGGTGTCATGCCCTCATGATGACTCCTCTAAAAGGGGTGACATAAGGTAGCTCAGAATAAAGTTTTTGTGTGCAAACAGGGCTCAACTGTGCGTCTATGCACACATTTTTAATTGCTCCTTTGAAGCTGCTCATTCAGGGACAGTAACCAAGCATCTAGGAAGTATAAAAACAACAAAGAAGTGTTCAGATGTTTCTCATAAAGCAGATTCTTTTTTGAGAGGATTAGTTCTGGTTCTTTTTTTGCCCCTTAAACTGAATTTATCTCACGTGATCAGAGTCAAATTGACAGCTTTGAACAATAATTTAATCTGCTCGCTCACAAGAGAGAACAGCAGGGATAGCCACAGGACAATTTTTTTCAATCACATTCTTGGGTACACAGAGACTTGCTCATGCCCTTGGTTCAACAAGTTCTGGAGACATTCAGCTGAGCTGCCTGCTGTAGTGTCTTGCTTTGAGTGGGAGGTGAGCTGAAAGAAGTGAATTCTTTCATACAAATCAGCAAATAGCCAATGTAGAAGTGACATTCAGGTAAGTATTCATGAGGGGTATCTGGAGAGGGAGAGATGAGTCTTGGATGTATCATTTAGAGGTCTCCAAACTTAAAAATGTAATGTGCAGTGACAGTTCAAAAAGCCAACAAAAAATTGGATGTTGTTATTAATAGTATGAGAGCAAGACAGAGGACACCATGTTGCCTCTCTATATATGGTGCGTCCACAAAGTGGACATTGTCTGCAGTTCTGGTCTCCACATCTCAAGCAGGACATAGGAGAGTTAGAGAAGAGATGCTAAAACTATTAAGGTTTTGGAGCATCTGCTTAGTCAAAAAACTGAAAGGCAGCTTGGAGAAGGGAAGGCTGAAAGAACATATACTTGGGGATTAGAAAACCATGAAGATGGTAGGTAAGGTGAATGCTGAACTGTTATCCACCAAATCCTGCAATATTAGGGGAAATGCGTTGAAACTCGTAGAAGATTTAAAACAGACGCAGGCCTTACACAATGGAGACTGAGCTTCTGGGATTTGTTGCCACAGGAGGCTGTGGAGGCAGACACTATCAGGAGACTCAAGAAGGTCCATTAAAAACTACCAGAGGGAATAGGCAGGGACATATCCTTTAACATCCTTAATACAACAATTGCAAATGCAGGGGATCTTGAAGGGATAGGCTTGCAGAGAGCAGCCAGGCTCACATTCTCTCTCCAAACAGCATCTATTGTTGCCAGTGTTGGAATGAGAAGAAGGGGTTAGATGAACCACCAGGGGGACTACTCAGGAAGTGTCCTTATGTGGTAGTGAGGCACTTCTGTCTATGCTGTGGAAAGAACAAGAAAGTTCCTGAAGGTGATTCAGAGCAAAATGTAACTGCTCCTGCCCTGAGTCACCTTCAGAAAAGCCCATCTCTTGCCACCAATTTCAAAGGAAATCTACCATAGACAAATAGAAGTCTTGTGAATAACCATGTTTAATCACAACTGACACAGGTTGGGTTTGAACTGCTGCTCTAGAACAGAGGAGAGTGTCATATACAAAAACTTAATCCAGACACCTCACAGTCATTTTGGTGAGTGCTTTTAAGAGCAAAAACACTGTATCAGATTATTGGTTAACTTTGATCACAGGCAATTGGAAACATTTCCTCAGCCAGTGATGTTGAAGTATCACATCATGGTCTGATTAAGATGAAAAGTTAAGAAAACATCTTCTGTATACATTAGACTGCTCTCTCATAGTCTCAAAGCTGAATCACTGGGAAAGACTGCCTCTGCTGTCTAGTTGCAAAGCTGGTCTGAATTGCCCAGGTATGGCCAGACGTCCTAACATTTTTGGGAAGTCTGCTGCATGTCAGCATCTGGAAACAGAAACAGGCTGTTAGACTGGAATTGCCGGATGACATCTGACTCAGAAAGAGGGGTGAAAGTCAGGAGGTGATTCTTTTATGTCAAAACCACCCCAGTAGATTCATTTGAGCTCTCCAGCTCACAGAAATGAAATAACTGCTTAAGGGACAGTTAGGTATTTCAATACCTGATCTCTACATACAATGAGCTATTTGGACATGCAAATATAGACATATTTGGACATAAATTACCAGAGTTACCGATGTAAGACATTTTTAGGCATGTGCTGAAAATCTGGTCATCCTAGACGAAAAAGTTGGTTGTTTCCAAACATATTCTGAGACTCAGTAATAGGCTAGCATGCAGTATGAACTGCACAGAATCTAACCTTTTCTTTTAAATATGTTCTAACTAAAAAGTGAAGCTAAGTTTAAGGGAAAAAAAATTACTGATCTCTGGAAGCATGCATACTTGGTGTGTATATATATATATATATATATATATATATATATATATATATTTAAGAAATCAGCTGATTAAACACGAAGTCCTTTGAAATAGGTATGCCACTTTTTTAACTTTGAAGATATGAGGGGGGAGTTTGCTGTTCAGGGTTACCAAAGAAATCTGCAGTCAGGATGAAAATGGGAATGTACAGTGCTTCCTAAACTATTCATCCTACTTGATAAAATATGTTGCTACCTACTCATGAAACGTAAAACACCAAGATGCACAAAGCCGCAGACAAAAAATGTTTAGAGTACAGTTAATTGGTCTGTGGTTGATCATTTCAGTATCTGCACTACTTCTCAGCTCATCTTCTCCATGAGTTTTCAGATACTACCACTGGGACCATTATTCACTGATTCAGTTTAGAAAATTCTGTTTGTTTCCCTCTCAAGAAGTGTTTGTGAAAATGACAAGTACAACATTATTATTGTTTGGACAAGAAAATTATTAGCTTTCACACTATATTTTGGTTAATAATGTTCAGAAAAGACATTGGAATTGTCCTAGCTTGGGGAACATTTGGTAATGTAATGTCCAGCCTCTGCAGCTCCCCCTTGGAACTGTTTTCTTAGTGCCTGTAGGACAGAGAAGTTGAAAGCAATGTCATAAGCCCCTTATATTATCAGTGCAAAATCTGTACAACTCACACAAAAAAGTTAGTTTGAGGGAAAGAGCTCAAAGTTTCTGACCTTCTCTCCGAGCACCTGTAGTAATATCCTGGGCTGCACAATGTAAGTGGTGTTTCTCTGTAGGGGTAAGAATTCAATTTACACTGGAAGTCTTTTCACAGAAGCATTTCAGTTCAGTTGGTAAACATTTCCAGGTGGCCAAGTATAATTTTAGGAAGGGCATATTTGCAGAGGTTAAATAGCAAACAGGATTGTTATAGGTCTCTCTCAATTTGACAAAAGAAAATGTAATTAAACACAGCATTCTCCCACAGATGAACCAGAGGCTCAGGATTCTCCACAACATGTCTAAACTTATTTGTGTTGTTGCTGGTAAAATCCATGCTCCAAAGATGCATAAGCTGTTTTTGTAAAGAGGTTCTTTAATTTGCAATAAAAAAAAAAATTATCACGATACTAGTAGATGAGGCAGAAAATGTGGATCATGCAGGTTTGTGTCGGAAAGACCACTGATATAGTTTTTGACCAGTTTTGAGTCTGAGTGTTTGTGCATTCACAGAGAAAGGGAAGAGCTTGCTGCAGGCCAAAAGAAATATCATGCAACCATAAAATGAAGCAGAAGAGTTAAAATTGTGGCTCCTGTTCAGAAGTTCCACCAGAAGTGTCCTATGTTTCAAGGGCTCTTTGTGCTGTCAGACATGGTTAGCCCCTTGTTAGTCACTGCTAGAGAAAAAACCCCTCAGCAGCACACAACGAAGTTTGGTCAGTTTGCTCAGCTGCTGTTGATGTCACCCCTTGCCCACTAAGAGTAAGTTACTGTAATAATCCTCCCCTTTTATTAATCATAACTTTATAGAAAGCAAGAACTGAGTGACATCACTGTTGAAGAAGTCTGGCTAAATCATGCTTAGCTTTAGTCAGCTTTGCTATAACATCTCTTGTGTGTCACATGAAAATAATTACCAGCTCTCACTTTCCATGTCTGACCAATCATCCCCCTTTTCCCCCTTTATGAGGCTACAAGTCTCTGCCTATTTCAAATATCTACTGAAGGTGTAATCTATTCAGAGATGAAAGAGAATATCTTTAACTGGAAATTGAGACATTCCAGGGGATCCATATAAGATTAAGTCACTTGCCATATAAAACATTAGTGATACTTATTATAGTAAAACATCATCATCCACAGTATAATGTATTGAAGTGTTTTAGATAGAGGCTATTTCACACTCTTTGTGTGATTCCAGCATTGGTAAGTTCTAGTATACATTTTCTGCATGTTTTTGTTTTGGATGACATAGAATGTTTGTCTGCTTTGTACATCTGTATAAAAAAGAGAAATAAACTAAATTTTGAGGACATTTTTGTCATTATTTATTTTTTGAAGGGTAGGTAATTCGCTGTTTGCTAAGAGGTCAATGTTTGCTGACCTATTGCCTAAGACCAAGGAAGAGACAGACAGAGTCTACCCTTTACTTTTGCCTCCATATTTCAGTCATTTTCAAGCCAAAAATACCATCAAGAGAAGTGCAGTTGAGAAGAGTAATTTAAACAGTAAGCAAGAGTTATTTCATTAGGGCAAGTGATTCTTTCCCATGAGACAAGGAAACACATCAGGACTTAGTTTGACAGCATATCATATTTGTCTCCTAGTTAGAAATATTTTTACTATCTGATGCCTTCTCTTACTGTAGAGACTTAGAAAACATCATAAAATTGCATATCAACATTCTCTTTGTAAGGTTAATCATTTGGGCTTCATACTTTTTCACCAATGAACAGCCCCCTAGGTTAAATTATTCTTGTATTTTTCCCAAAAACGTTATGATTTTGTGCTGCTGCTTGACTACCTTCCAAAAAAAAATCTCCAACCCCAAAAAAAACCAACCTCCCCCCCACAACAAACTAACAAGCAAACAAACAAAAAAGGATAGTTTGAGAAACAGAAAAAGCACCAGTTTGTTAGTTCTTTCCAATACAATAGAAAGAGCTTTGCTCATTTTGTTTATGTGACCTTTGAATTTTTTCTCCTGGGGCAAAATGCTACATGCCGTGAGTATGACAGGTATTCTGTGTTGAAAGGAGGTGTATTGCATTGGTCTCCATGGTGCTGAGACACCTGTAATGCACTTGAGCAGAATTTACAAAGTTTGGTCAGCAATTAAGACTGGTCACTTATACAGATCATTGCCAATTGGGCACTCTGCCTAAGTAATCTATAGTATTACTAATGCTACTATGACACTAAACTTTCACTGCCTTTAGCAGTTATCAGTAGTGATTAAAAATTATATTCCATGTAATGTATTCAGATTGTAATACTGAGGCACTGGAAGGTTTGGTGGAATTAAAATGATTTGCACTGTTCTAAGCAGTTCCCAATGTGCAATAAATTCTTATCTTCTCTATCTGTTTTAATCTTAGGAAAGATTGTTTGGCGTAACTGAATCTTTAGGAATCAGAGAGAGTGTATCAAAACTAAGTGGTTTTTTTTAATAATCTGAATTTTCTTTTATTTTACAAATATTAAAAAACAGCACTTGAGTGCTAACAGAGCATTGAAGTCAGCTCCTTTAAAATGTTTGAAAAAAATCATCTGACCTGGACTTTGTTAACATGAGTACATTATGGCATAAAACATCCGTAGTTATTGCTAAACTTGAAGGTAATACATTATAAAGCATGTGTGCAATGTGCCATTTTCATTTTTACAGAAAAAATACAGAGCAGAACAGAACAGAAGTAGTTAAAATGCATGTTTTCTCTTTTTCTTTCATTACTGCTGTCATAAAAATTCCAAACAGAATTTGATCTGATGTATTGCTGGTGTTCCTTTTATACCTGATTTATAAGCTAATTGGGACAAGAAGTATTTATTTCTGCAATTAGCACCTCTTGATCACGGAATTTCATTAATACTTTTTGCTTCCCTTACCAATTATTTGCACTCCTGTGCATCTAATTTATATAAATTGAAATACCATGCTGTTCAATATTTCAGCAGAATCTCAAGTTTCAATGGGTACTAAGGGCTTTAGGAAAAATGGAAAACCATGTACTAATGAACACCCATAAAATAAGATTATTTGGAGATATACATATTGCTGTAGATAAGGGCCATTTAACCTCATGTCAACTGAACATACCTAATCTTCCAGTTCACTTAGCTTAACCATAAGTTGCTATAATGTTTAAAATATCCATCTTTCTCAAAGATACTTGATTTATGTTTAATGTCATTGTGTTTTTCATTCATACCATTTTGCCTGATTCACTCTAGTCTGTCTTGAAATGATGCTGTGTGATTCTGTGATGTATGCTACAACCCTCAAAAAGCAATTGACCATGTTGGAACAGTGTTACAAGAAGAATGAAGAGAACTTGCACTGCTTCTGCTTGTAACATGCCGTGTTCTATGCATAAAGGGGATTTTGGTCTCCAGACCACTAATCTGGCGTCTTTCATGAACACAAAATTCACAGCCAAAAAGGTTTATCCTAGGAAATAAAGAATTCTGTATTTTTTTCGAATCTCAAGGAAAATATAGGCAGTGGAAGAGAATTACCCAGTTTATAATTTGGCTGGAGTTACTTCATGTGCTTATTCATGAAATTCAGTGTGCCTAGATTTGATAAATTGCTACATATGACCTCACTTCAGTATTTGCATTTTCACATTTTAATATAATTGAATGGGCATTAGCACGATGCTGCAAATCATAATGCATTACCCAGCAACATTATAAATGCTTCGCTAGCCAATTGTTAAGAAGCAACAGAAAGGAGGTGGACTTTTGAAGCATGTCTGTAAGGATTGTCCTGTCAGTTTAAGTTTTTTAGGCACAATTTCTTTGTCCTGTATATGCACCACAGACATCATATTTCATTCCCTCCAACCAAACAGCAGGGGTGAATTTAGAGAGGTAGCACTCTGCATCTTCCTAATGGTAGTGATGGTAGAGCAAAGAAGTAAGAAACATTGCATTGTAGCATTCAAGCAGATGAGGCTCACTGTTGATGTTTTACCTTCCTTTAAAAAGTTAATAGATGGCTGAGGCTGACTTTTTCACACTGAAGTGCACCAGGCCAGTCCAGCAGCCCTCTGTTCACAGGGTGTTTGCATCACCTTTTCAAGGGCTTTTCAAGGGCTTTCAAGCCCTTTTCAAGGGCTTTGCATCTTATTTCAGTTTCAGACTGACATTCTTTTATTATTTTTGAGCCCTTGTGGAATCTTCAGAGATTCTTGTCCGAAAACAGGTTTCTGCTCTTCTTGAAACTCTTGAAACTCTCCTTATGTGCTACAAGGCAGATTGCACAGTAGGAACATCATGCTTCTTAGAGCTCACAGGGTGACCCAGGCTGTTATAACTCCTGAGACCTTAGGGAGAAAAGTGCACAGACCACTGGGAAGACTGGATCACCATCCTTCATGCCAGTCAGGAAGGGGTTAAGGGACTTCTAAGTTTGTCAGAAGCATTGATACTGTCACCATAGGTCTGTAAGATCCACCAGCTGTGGTCACAATTCACATATTTCCATTTCAGTGATTGTGTGCTCAGTGCCGTCAGCCCTGGCATGTTCAGTGCTGTGCAATAGAGAGAGAACTCCTCCACCTGTTGAGCTTATATTTCAGGACAGACTTTTTTAACTCTGGTGCATTTGTAATGTTTTCCAAGATGCATATCACTCCTGATTGCCATCTTTGTTCTGGGACATTTTTTCTTTGTATTCAGGATTTAAAGTCTCTTCTGATGATAGCTTAGATTACCACTAATATAAATATAATCGCAACCACCATCTCTGGCCTTTGTAGCTGTCTTTCAAAATCTTTCTTCTCAAAGTCATGTTAGTCCTAACCAATCACAGGTTCCATTTTCAACCACCACTGCACTATATTCTCTTGGAGTTCCTGAAGGCTTTAATTAAAATATCCAGGTTTTGTTCCTGAGAAAACCACTGGGAAAGAAGTCCTACTCACCACAGAGGAGAAGATTTGAAAATATCAAAAGTTCTCCATACTCTGTTCTGGGATATGACTGAGCTTTAAAGTATGCTTCCTCTTAGAATTCCTAATAGTTTCTATTGTGGCATCAAAACAAATGTTTTGTTGAACACAAACTGTCTTACTTTTCTTGGAATTTTTTTGTCAAAATCAAAGAAAGATTTGTGGACGTTCTGTCACACGTGTTCTGAAGAAACTCTGTTCCCTTTTATTACTCAGCTGCATGTAGCTGCATGCCCTCAATTACTCTTTCCTTTAAAGTCCTCATGAGATCATTCAAATGTCCTTTTTTTGCCTGGATCACACTCCCCCCTGTTATCTCTGGCAGCTACATTCATACTTTGCCAGTAATTCAGTGCTCCCACAGTTTGACAGATTGATTAACAGATTGTTACCAGGCTTACTGTTTAACAGGCCAATTTTTTAAAAAAGTAAAAATTGAGGTGGCAATTACCTTGTGATTTGAGCATGCTTATCTGTTTCTGCTTTGGTTTTGCTTCAGAGGTGTCCATTACAAAAATCTCATTTGCATTCACTCTATAACCTTGCCCTTTAGGCTCAACATCTGCATCTTTACTTGAAAACTGAAGCAACACATTCAGAGCATTGTTGAAGCCACGTCTTGAGTCCTGTCCCACCCTTTCTCCACAGCAGTAATTCTTGTTATTTTATTATTTGTATTGAACAAAGGACCTTTTGCTGTTTTCTTCAAAAAGAGTCAGGAAATTCATGAAATCTGTGTGACTCAATATAACTTCACACTTCTTTATCTCCAAAAGGCAGTCTTGTTCATGCATACATAGTCCCTTTTTTACAAAAGCTTCTCTACATAATTCTAGATTTCTTCTTGTATCCTTGTCTGCCCAGTTAGATCTGGAGCCTTTTTCAAATTACTTTTTGTCTTTTATGGTATACAAGTCCCTGATAAAAGAAAATTATTGTTTGGGTCTATGGAAGTCCTCAGGTCTGGCAGAAAAAAATAAGGCATGAAAGCTGCTAGAATATTTTAAATTTTCCCCAGCTGCAACAGAACAATAAAAAATCAAAATCCAATTTAAGGAAAAAAAACCCGGAGAAAATATTAATTAAATATTTATGAATTTTTCTCTTGCTTTTTTAATGCATTTTTATTTTTTCTAAATGTTCATACTATCATTATGAATGTAACTTGAAAATTGTTTTCAAACCCCATTTTTCAATTTCTTAATGATTGACACTTCTACTGGGACAGAAATTGCAGGTACTTCTGTCTTAATTTCCTAGGGAAGATATAAAGGAAAATTGTTCTTTTCTACTAAGCTTCAGCCCAGCCAAGTCAACATTTTTTCTGGAAAAAAACTTGTATATGATTGAACATTTTCCATCCAGATAATTTCAATTGAATTTTATTCTCCAGAACTGCATTATAATGCAGTGTCATATTAAGCCACTACCTTCTGTCACTTGGCTGTCCCTTTCATTTGACAAGATGCAAGTTCATTATATGCTGTAGTATTCTGATTCTGAGAGATTTAATCATACAAGCTAAGCTATAAAAGGTGTAGCAATTTGCCTTCTGGCAGTGCCACCATTCTATATGGCATCCAGTTAAAGTGATATGGATGAGTCAGAATTAGATGAAGGTATCTCTGTGAATGGGGGAGGCTGATGGAAAAGAGGTTCTTTCTCTTGACAGAACATGTACCAGTATGTCAGAAATTGAAATGGTTAATACTGGGGTAAGGTACAATGCCTTTGGGAGAACAAGCAAGGCCAAATTTTGGCCCAATTGCAGTCATTATGGTTTCCAGCCTAAGAATACTTTCAACAAACTATTTTCTTCAGTTTTGCCTCTTTGATCAGTTCTCATTTGAAAGTTACACCCTGCTGATCTAACTTTCCATCACAGTTTTACCTGCGTGGTATTCTTCCCAAAGTCCTTCTGCACAGCAGAGGTGTGATGTGATGTGATGTGTCACCCTTCACTTCTGAGCTATTTGTGCTCAACTAGAAAAGGGGAGAAGATCACAGAGTCCAACTCCTGATGCATCCCAGGACACAGTTGGCCCTCCTGGCTGCCAGGACACTGTTGACTCATTTTCAGCTTTCTTCCAAGCAGGACCCCCAGATTCCAGCATCTCATTCCCTAATGTGTCCATACATCCAGGTTTGCCCTGTCCAAGGTGCAGAATCTGGCACTCTTGTTCAGCTTCATATGGTTGCTGCTTCCCAGCCCTCTGATTTGTTCAGGTCTCTCGGTGGGGCAACTCTGCTTTAGAGGGAGTCAACAGCTCCTTCCAATTTAGTGTCATTGTCAAATTTGTTTGGTATCCCTTCCAGTCCTGTGTCCAAGTAATCTATGATATTGAAGAGCACGGGGTGGAGGATAGAGCCTTGTGGAGCCCCACTAGTGGCAGGTCGCCAGTCTGAAGTCACTCCATTCGCTCTAACCCTTTGCGCCTGACCTGTGAGCAAGTTGCTCACGCACTTCCTGATGTATTTGTCCAGCTGTGGACTGGACATTTTGTCCAGGAGGATCCTGTGAGAGACAGTATCAAAATCTTTACTGAGATCCAAAAAGATTACAAGTAGGTTCTCTTGATCAGCTCAGTGGGTAACCTTGTCATAAAACTGAATCAAGCAAGTCTTGACAAGCAAGACTTTCCCTTCATGCAGCCATGCTGGCTGTGACCAATTACTTCAAGTGTTTTTCAATAATTTCCAGATTAATTTTCTCCATAACTTTACCAGGCACTGAAGTAAGACTAACAGGCCTGTACTTACGAGGATCATCCCTCTTGGTCTTCTTGAAAATTGGAGCACTTAGCAGCTTCCAGTTGACTGAGACTTCTCCAGATTGCCAAGACCTCTGAAAGACCATTGAGAGAGGTTTTGTGATGACATCAGCCAGCTCTTTGAGTACCCTGAGATAAATACCATCAGGTCAGATATAGGATCAGATTAGTGAAGTGCATAATGTTGAGTTTCATTTGTGACTGTAGAAGGATCAGACACCTTCAAAATGGTATTAATAACTTCCACAAATTTAAGATGATTTCTACATCTTGTATGCTTAGTTTTACCTTTTGCTCTATAGACAAAAAGTGAAACTTCAGTGAAATTTAAAATGTGTCCTTTGCATACTTCACAGATCAGTAATCAATTCAATGCAAAAGTTCTAATATAGTGTGAAGTCAATATAGGTTCTCCTTTTCCAGACCTTCTCAATTGGAGCTGGAAGTCTCCTGAGAACAGTGGCATTTCAGATAGAGTATCCTTTTTTATACTATTGCTGAACTCCAAATTAAATTCATTTATAGCTCTTGCTTCCTAACAGACAGTAATTTTTATCTTGAAACCTGACCACTAAATTGCAATTTGTAGAACTTAACCATTTCTGGTCAGGAAAGTCTCAAGTGTGAACTCACACAGACACTGAATTATCTCTGGCCTCACAAGAAATAGTCCTTAAGGTCATGGTTGAGGTCATTATTAGAGTGTTTTCTAAAGGCTTGTCAGTATCCTTGGGAGACCTAACCCTGCAAAGTGCTGAGCACTTCTGATAGATACCAAGCACCATCAGCTTTCATTTGGATTAAGATAAAACTGAGGACACTAAATCTGTCTTGAAAAATGTTTAGTGTTTTGTAAGATTGAATCTTGACCTATTTTTTTTTCACTTTACAGTCACTAAAGAATCTTAAATTTAATTACAAAAACTCTGCTGAAGCTCAGGCAGAATGGACACTAGTACATGCCAATGGTATTTAAAACTGTCTGTCAGTGGAGTATTGAATTGCTCTGTCTGGGTTTTAATAACTTTTTCTAAATGAGTACAAAAATAATATTTAAATCCCATGTAATGTAAAAGTAATTGAAATATACTTTTAATGCAAGACAGTACTTGCAGAAATTGTTGGATATCTCTCCTGTACTTTTGGGGGAGAGGAGGGGGAAGAGACACTGGGCTTTGGAGCACTTTTTAAAAATCTAGTGAAGGCTTAACATTTCTCTATTCACTCCTTGAAATCAGAGACAACCAGATGATGAGATAAGTGGATAGCCCTTCTTTGAGGTTTGGGGTTTTTTGGGTTTTTTTTGGTTTGGTTTTTTTTTTTTTTTTTAAATTTAGTGAAGGCTTCCCAGTGCATATTCCTGTTGGAGGTGATGAATAGCCCCTTTGGGACACTGTAAGCTCCACTCAATGTATTTAAGGAATATCTTCCATTTGCACAGGCCACATTTTTCTTGATCAGCTTATAAGGATGAGGGGAGAGAAAAATAAGCTGTAGACTGCTTTTTCTCTCTCTCTTTTTTTTTTTTTTTTCAACTTATCACTACTTGTTTTAAGCTCTGCTTTATGATTGTGGCAAACTGAAGCTGCTGGGATTCAGTCTGGCCTTAATGCTAGAAGATACCCTCCCAAACCCAAAAGCTATCCAGTTAAAGAATCCATTAACCATTACTTTTCCTTTTTAGATGGTAAAGTCACACTCTCTGAGAAAGACTAACTGGGCATGAATGTGAAGAAGAAACTTTTCTCAGCCCAGTGCACAAAAAAGCAGCGCTTTTTTGATGCGCTGTCTTTTTAATCTATACCTTTAATACAGCCTCAAATACTTCTTCTATTTCCCTTACAATGCCACTGGCAGCAACACAATGCCACTCCAACAACACTCAGATTTTTGTAGTACAGGTGCAGGTCAGGTGAGTTGTCCCAGGGTTGTACTTCTACTGCATGGTCTTCTCTATCTTTTACAGACACTCCTGATGGCTAAAATATGGTGACTGTAGTACTGTTGATGGGGGAAATGAAAAGGAGATGAATTACAGCCAATAACACATGCATCCATCACGAACTCCTCTCCTGTAAGGGACTGGGAGGTGAACCTGATTCACAGACTCCAAGCTAAATGGAATGCAAAGTTTTGAAGTAAAGAAAAAGTATTCCTCTGAGTCAGCATAGTGGATGTTGGAATTTTTTTGGGTTTTCCTTCTTACAGCAAAATTCATGCTTTATTTTTCAAAATCATTTTACCCTAAAATGATTTTAGCTCCCAGTAGTTAGATGCTAATGATACTTGATGCTGTATTCTTTATATGGCACATTATAGTTCTGGATGCTCATTATTATTCATCATCTTTCCTAATTGTGTTACATAGGAACTGTTTCATGGCCTGTGACATGTGGAGTAGATGTTCTATGCACTGTTTGTAATTAAACATCTAATTCATAGTAGCCTACAGTGCAAGGAGCAGTTCACAGATGGTTCCAGATGGTCCTTTCCAGTTCTGTGTTCTCACATTTTTATTACAGTTAAAGGGTAGCAGAAGCAAAAGGTAACTGGCAATCTCTGTAACAGAGATTCTCTGGATTTACAATGTTCTTTCATCTCCATTTCCTTGGAAAGAAAGAAGGAAAAATATGTTACTTGAAATCTAATGCAGAAATGAAGAGTGAAATACAAGGCTAAAAAGTAATAGTATGAGAAATTATTTTGTCATACTTGGTTAGAAGGTTTTCACAACTATATTTTATTCATTTTGAGTTGAATAGCAGTGCTTTGCTCCAGCTACCAAACTAATCCCTCATCAACTGTTTTCATCCCTCAAACACCATCTAAGAATGTTTTCCCTCTTCTCTGGTGTTAGTTGATTTAAAATGCATTATCCTCTGCACAGGAAAGTGTCAACATTTTCCAGAGCTATACGGACGCTTATATATCTATATAATATATATATATATATATAAAAAAAATCTATATCTATCTGGATTTATGTCTTTATCTGTATCTATATCTTGCTAATAACTTGCATATGAAGCACTCTATATCTTGCAAAACAGACACATGACACTTTTGCTGCTGCATAAGGACTCCACACTACTCTTCCCCCATGCTTTACATAACACACACATGCACACTGACGCAGAGGAATGAAACAACTCAGTAGGGGAAACCTCAGACCAAAGGGGTTCACTGAAGTGCAGAGGTGGGAGAACAACAGATCTGCTACAGGAAAGGTCCCAGATCTTCTCTGCAGCAAGTAACTCATGCAGAATTGCCCCAGTAATCCATTCCATGGATTGTACATCATGCCTATGTCAGACAAGGACACACAGAAAATATACCCACGTTAGCAAGGCCAAGGTAGTACTGAAGAGTTCATTTTACATGTAGTGTGTAACACTGAGTTTCGTGCTCCTTTGATCATTAGTCATGGGGATAAGGATCAAACTTAGCCCATATATGTTTGGAAGTTCCCACTTAGGGAAGTGCATATCTCTATGTTTCTGTGTCTGTGTCTGTGACTCTTTGTATTTGAACTGTGGCTGAACAAAACTCTAAATCCCGAATTAGGGGGACATGGGGTAGACTTTGGATTCAGACCAGAATCTGGTGGTTCAGGTCCATCCTTGTAAGAGGCTGTGGATGAGTGGTAGCACTTATTGCTGTCCGTACAAGCAACTGCATTTCTAAAACTTTGACACAAGGGAATGAGTAGGCAATAGAACCAGTCTTGCACTTTTGCTGGATCAAAATTTCCTTTTGATTGAAAGGTTCTGTTAGTGTCACTCCAGCATATTTTAAAACAAGAATTTCCTGTGGGCCAGCACTTGGGAGGAAAACATCTAGCCAGGGGTTAAAAGTTAGCCAATCTTCTAATTTATTAGTTTGAATTATTCCACAATCTGAGAACTGAGGAGAGGGTAAAAAATCATGAGACATTCGTCTCCTGACACTCCAACAATCTATGGCAAATGAAGGGCTGCAGTGTTTTCAAGATTAACTGATTTTTACTCAAAGAGTAAATGTTCTGGACCAAATCTATGCCCCAGACTTGTTCCTTAAGGCATTTTAAAAAAGATAAATTTGGCTTTTTACGTACAAACTCATTTTAATTTTCAGTGTTTCAGCCTGCAGGAGTATTCAGCTGGAGATAAAATACTGGATTTACGTATGCATTTGAATAAGTAATGGGGAAAGAAGTTTTAATCCAATGTCTTTTTTCTGTCATTGATTTCATACGCTTGATTTTTTTTGTTTTCTTCTCAGTCTGTCAAAATCTCAAAAGTGACCTTGACAAATTATTTTTCTCACTTCTTCTGAGCATGAATAATCCAAATTATTTCTGTGCTGATGGTTTGTTTTTATTATGGATTTCCTTCAGACTAAGAAACTTGAAATAGCAGCTTTTATCTTAAAATGTTTCAACTTTATTAAGACACAAAAAGTCTGTAGCTATCTGAATATGTAGACAGATATCTGTTCTTGGCACCTATATGGCCTTCACTGATGTAGTGTTTGTGCGCCTTGCAATCCTAGCAGGATTTTAGTCCCACTGCCCCTGCCAGGCAGAGAACTCTCAGCTGCCTTTTGCAGAGAGAAAACCAAGGTGTGGCACGCAGCCTATCCAGGGACTCCTGGGAAGTCCAAGTGCAAGTTTACAGAAGCATCCACTAGGTCAAGCCTATCTTCTTAACATATGATCAGAGCAGTTGCAGGGACAAAGTAAAATCAACCTTCTTTATCATATGCTAACCCACTTTTGAGTTAAATTTGGCCCCTCATAATAGTCACAATACCTTAAAAATAAGTTTAAGCATGGACAATGTTGTTTTAAAACATATCCACTTATATAATCAAATCAAATTATAGTTATGAGCAACTTCTCTTACCAGGATTCAATAATAGCAAACTGATTAAGACTCAGGGACGTCAATTAAACCAGTTCTGCATTGGTGGTGGTGGAACTTGAAAGAGTGAGTGTGCCAGCAGACTCCCTAGTGAGTAGCTGTAATGACAAAATGTGACAATCCTTCGCCTGCTAGCACTGAAAGAAACTTCCTGATGATTACAAATTAGACATTTTTCTAGTTGGCCCACATCAGTGAAGGTCATATCTTCCTACAGGGTGGATATCCACCATCAATAAAGTTGATCTTCATATGTACAGTGGATCCAGGATGTAACCCATCCCACATACTATTTACAGACTTCGTAAAAGAAATGTGAACAGGACAGTGTAGAGAGGGAGGCAGTGATATGCTAAGGAAAACACCTTACAGAGTCTGCAATGTCTGAAGATTTCCTAGTCTTTGTATGTTCAGGTCAAAATTGACTTACCCATCTGTAACTTTTGCTTCTGCAGCATTGAACAGGAATAGGACATTTTATCTGTACTTTTATCCAGCAACGACAATCACAGAACTATTGGATTTGGGAGGGACCTTTGGAGGTCACTGCCCAACTTCCTGTGGAAAGCAAGGCCAACTTTGGAGTTATACCTGGTTAGATTGGGGTCCAAAGATGTCACCATTTCTGTCTGGTATGTGAGACCACATGGATCACATTGTGGGTTAGGGGGTGGGGGCAGAGGGACTTTGTGGAACAGAGTCTTCTGAACATTAATTCCTGATGCAGGCATTAGAGGGATCCTTCTGGCACCCTGAGTATCCTGGGAGGCCAAAGCTTGACACAACAGTGGGTGGGATGTGGGTTCTGCATTCCAGAAGCCCCGTGGCTGCCTCATTACCACTCAGTATACATGCCAGGCCTAATGGAGAGGTGGGATGTGAGAGGCTAGCAAGAGGACAGAAGCCAGCATGCTGCTACTCTTGCAGGAGCAGCTCTGGCTTCTCAGTGTGTCCATCCCTGTAGGTACTGCACGCTGGAAAAGGAGTAGCAGTGGACTCAGTAAGGCGTTTCACAGCCCCCAGGGATGTCACAGAGTAAAGAATAGCCTTAGTGCTCCCCTGCCTTGGGCAAGAATTTGGCAGGCATAGTGAAAAAGAAAAGCAAAAAGAGAAGCTTCTGCAGATGGAGAGCAGTCGCTGCAGTGCGGCAGGCCTGTGACCCACGCCCTGGCCGCTGCGGTGCTGCTTGCAGGCGCTGTGCGTGCGAGCGAGCTAATCCCGCGGAACGGGAGCGGGCAGCGCAGCGCTAATTAGCCGGAGCGCTCATTAGAGCAACTCCCGCGCTTGGTTGGTGTCCGAGCGCCCTCTCCTGGTGCGGGCCGGCCGTGCGGGGGCAACATCCGGGGAAGGAGGGGAAAGGGGTAGGGAAGCTGCCTTCATCCTGCGCCTTGGTGTATGTAGTTAGAATCTTCTACTGCCTGTAGCATGTTGATGAGCCCTCAAAACTTGGCCTGGTCAAATTTCCCAGACTCCCTCCCTCCCCACTTCCCCACCAACTAAAATTCTTCCCTCGTTATTTGGTGTCCAGAAGAAATATTTCATTATCAAGCATCCTTTCGATCAACGGCTTCTCTGATGTTCTATGGAGGTAGGCATTAGGACAGGTTTGCCTCTTACTTCTTGTTCTGTCTCTGTAAAGGAGGAATCATTTTGAACTATCATCTCTTCCAAACACCTGATTTTAACAGTCTGTATTGCTGCAGAGAGGCCCCAGACCAGTTAATCTAAGGAATTTAATGTGAGTTGCATATTGGTATATATATAAGATTGTTCAAGAGCAGCTTTATAATTGATTGTGTGTTTCTCAATGTTTGGATACCATGACCATCATTAAAGGACACATAACTTACAACAGCACATTAGCTAAAGTAATGATGATCTTGCAGTGAAAGTAATTATTTTGCAGAACAGTCTGGGTTTAAGTATAATTTTAATTCATTTAAATAACTTCTGCTACATTCAATGAGCTGTAATCCAGTGGAGACTTTTTTCTCTGTTCAAACTGTTTCACAAGGAATTTTTCAGCCTCTTGTAAGGGGTGAATTCCAGTAATATAAGAACTACATGAACAACCACAGTCATTTGACATAGGGACTAGGAAAGACTGAGAGCATGCGTAAAAAGGAACAACTTCTATGTAGCTGTGAAAGAGTACCTGGATTGCCAGAAAAGCTGATTGCTCTGTTCTTGGACACAGATTGCTGTCATGTGTGCGGGAGGTTCAAGAAAGCTGGTTTGAACGAGGGAGGAACATTCTTCAGAATCAGAGGAGCCTTTACCCCTCCTGTTCAGCTCTCAGACTGAATGTTTGACATACTGTCTGCTGCTATCTGTAGTCTGCCCTCAACTTCGCTTCTCTCACCCAAAGATCCAGGGAGAAGGCAGTAATTGTGTAAGGCTGGAGATGCCATGTGGTATGCAAGGGAGTGGGAAAAAAGCAAACCTTTGGCTTGCAGGCCACAGAGTTGACATAGACTGAGGTTGTGGGCCAGCCACAATTGTCTTGGGACTGCTGTTCTCTTCTGCTGGCACGTCATCTGCCTGCAACAATGTGCTGACTGAGTCTGCTTGTCTGTTGTAGAGCTTATCCTACCACTCCTTTGCCCTGTAGAACATTTCTGTATTTCAGTTGCAGATCATAGCAACTAGTTTCTTGTCCTGTCCATCTTCACAAAAGACAGGATCAGAAGCAGGGGATTTTCTTGGTACCACACAGATACACAGCACATACACACAGCACAGATACCACCCTAGGGTGTGGGAATAGGCTCCTCAGATTCGTTTTGGCTTGTACCAACCTGTGAATCTCTCTTTTGTTTTCATGAAGTTCATGTCAACACTTAGAGCTTTAGCTATGGTATAATAGCACAGAAGAGTGTCACAGAGACAAGAACCAAACTACACAACACGTGCTGCGGTGCTGTGGATAGTACCCCACATACCCTAATAGCCTGCAGAAGGTAGTAGTATGTGTTCCTAGAAAAGACCAGAAGGAGAAGCTAAAGATGAACATATTTTATTCAGCAAACTCTCAGCAAACAGAGATTTCAGAACAAGCATCCTTAGAGAAGTGTCCCAAAGTGCTTGTGGAGCTCTCAAGTGCAGCCAGCAACCAAGATGCCTATGGCTAAACTGTGTATCAAAAGAAAAATAAAAATAATAGCTTAGAAGAGTTAAAGCTTTGGCTTGTCTTTCTGTGCTTCCTTGGGAAAGGATATAAACTATCAGCAAAATGTTCTTGGCATCAGCAAAAATTCTGGTGCTGTCAAAAAGATCTGAGATGTGTTAAACTTCTGCAGATGCGAATTGAAGTTGTATCAGATGTGATCACTGAAGAAACTGTGTGCCCTGAAATTTCAAAAGAAGTCATGCCCAGCAGCTCTTTCAATGTCCATTGGGACGCAAGGTTTTACTTATGGTCTAAAATACGGGGGGGGGGGGCGGGGCGGTCCTTAAGTATTCTTCTTTCAGAAGTAATTTTCTTGCCATTGTAGGGAATATGGACAGTTATATTGACAGCATGGGAAGAAGAAGTATAACAGTGCAGCAGCAGTGGCCCCTTGAAGGACCTGTGGGAATAGCTGGTGCCGCTGTATAACAAAACAGTACCCAAATACTGGAAATTAGCTGAGAGCTACGATTCCCAGATGACAGCCCAAAAGGAACAGACAGGACTAGAGGCACCTCTTTTGGAGGGATAGACTTTCAGAAGGGTCGAGGGACTAAGGGACTGTTGCTAAGTGAAAGAGTTTTTATTCCCCCCTAGATTAATTTTAAAGGGCATTTCTGTCCAGCTTGCTCAAAAAAATGTTTATCACACAGCTATGGCTTTTGTTGTCCTTGGCTAACAGAAAGCAAAACCAGCCTCAACTGTGTATTCAAAAAGAAAATTGTGCTTAACATACATTTCCTCTCATTATCCCTCTGCTGTTTCTCTAACCTGCTTTGGAAGAGGATTATCGGGAGGTGGCCTTAGATAATATTGTTGGCTTTTAAATACTTGACCTCCCTACCAGGTGTAGCCAGAGGATTGCAGTGGTGCTTTTCATGGAGATTTCTGTGCTCTGTGAACAGTACTGTAGTCACTAAACTTAATTTACTCAGACCGGGATACAGAAAGTAGATGGCAACAACTTCAAGTCATTAATCGTAATGTTTGACACGTGACTTTTTTTCTGTTTCACTGTCACAGATGTTGCTTGTTGTAACACTTGAGACTGAATTTTCATCAAAGGAATGCTTGTAAGAAGAACAGATTTTACCTGGAAAATCCTAAAAAGTAACTACATCACAACAGACAATCCCATTCCTCCTTGTATTTTGCCACTTCCACATAGAATTTATTCCAGAATGTTCCAGCAGAGAATTTAAATAAAAACTTTTTGAAATAAATGAAAATGGTGGTTCACATCTCAGCATTGCTGTCTGAGTGGTAAAGACATGAAAGCAGCTTACTTATATGAACTGTTTCCTCCATTGCTAGTAAAACTTAGTCTCCTGATAGTTGCCACCACCTCTTGAAACTCATCTGGAGGAGGGAAACAGGTATGGGCAGGAGAATGCAAATGTATCCCTAGTGCTCTTCTCACACCCTCTTACTCATTAGAGCTGCTAGTAGAGATGATGTTACTTGTTTTATAATAGAAAATCTATGTTTCAGCAAACTCAGTGTTGTATTATTCTTCTGGTTAAATAGGAATGAACTCCTTCCTATGTGCTGAATTGTATTTTACTGTCCTCATCATATATGATCCCCTCAAGCTGCAGTTAGAGACCAGTTTCACCTTTTGCTTTGCGCTGCTGTCTAGCTGGGATGCCACAAGTGCCCCACACCGGCAGCTGGGACAGCCATGCCTTCTGTCTGTAGCTGAAAGCCTAACCCCATGATGAAACTTCTTTCTGACTTGAGACACATTTGGTCTGTTCTCAGGTGGATAGTCTGTCTTGGCATTGTGGCTTTGACCATCAAGCTGGGGGATAGTTTTCTAAGTGTCATTCCTCACAGACATTTTTTTTCCTTTGCTGTTTAACACAACTGTAAATACATTATTGTACTTAGGTATTTATGACCTAAGCAGCAATGCCCATATTCATACATTCAGTGTCATCAACACTGAAGAAACCAGTCCTGTTCAGTGGTGCACTCCAAAGATCCAGTTGAATCCAGTCACACACCTTTATTGGCCTCTTTTGCTGTGCTTAAGAGAGTGAGTTTGCTGTAGCCTTTCTCAGCCATCTCATTGCCCCATGAATGTTTTGATCAACTGATACACCTCACTGGGTGTTCACTTAGTAACTTGAACTGCTGATATTCTTCGCCTTGCACATCATGATTCACTATACATAAGCATTGACACTGTATAATTGTTTATTAGTTTTGGCTTGTCTTTGAATTTTAGAGTAGGAATCATATTCTAAGAAATAGGTTTTTAGGTCAAATTCTCTCTTGCTTTTCCCATAGTCTGTCATTTAATGAACTTGAATCAGGTTTTTTTCATTTGTGTTCTTTGGAACTATCATGTCATTTATCTAAGCATATATCCCAGGCCATAACAAAACTTGTCTTGCCCTTTGCTAACTTTTTTCAATACCTACAATACTGTGTTTTTCTTAAACTGCTGAAATCATCATATTTTTTCCCTCTGACACTACATGGTTTGTTCATTCTTTTCTTTCTCAAATGTCAAGATTGTGGCAAATTCCCTTTGCTTACTCTTTTAAAACAGTGGATTTTAATTAGTGCAAAGCTAAAGGGGAGAAATACATCTCTGTGATAATTTTCTTGCTCTGTGGAATGAAAAGGGATGTCTCTTATTTTTAGCTGGTGTAGATCTGTTTATTGACTTACTAAGCACAGGACTTCTAAAATTGAATTGTTTTCTGTATCTGTGTTGTATTTGCAGCTCAGGACAAAAAAAAAGTTTGTACAACACATTTTTTCAGTAAGAAAGTCTTTAATTTATATACATAAAGTATTATGCTGCATCAATAAAGCTTGAAACAAGCAAAAATTCTCTGTATCAATATCTATCAGGCACAGTATTTGTATTCCAATAAGCATCAAAAAGTGGCTGCAGTGTTGTTGAGAGATTTTGAAATAAGTAAATCATTGCCTTTTCTGCAATAAGTAACTGTTGTTTTGACTGATGCATAAATAGATAGATTGATTAAGCAAAAATATTTTAAAATAAATGAACAGAATTCTTGGTGGCTGATTTTTTTGCCTATAAGTGTCCCTTAATGCAACAGAATTACTTTTTACAGGTATATCTTTAGTAAGGTGCAGAACATTCTTCTGTAGCTTCCCATGGTTGAAGTCACCCACAGAGGTTAGTAAGAACTGCAATCATTCTCAAAGTGGTGTATTTGCTTCAGTTTTTTCCCTCATCATAGCAGATGCTGCAGAGCAGAGAGTGCCAGCCATTGACTTGAGAGCATTTCAAGCATGGATTGCATGAGTGACCTCACTGACGCGCTCCCAGGATGAGCACAGACCAGGGAATGGCAGACTGTCACTGGGCAATTGTCACTGCGGGAGGAGGTACCCCAGCAGAAATTGTTGAGGCTGGAGTCAGCCTGCTCCCGTAAGAATGAGCTATGGGGATTGTGAGAAGCATGTTGAAGCAAGAAGATGCTTGAACTAGTAAAAAAAAAAAAAAAAAGCTGTTATACGTCAGCTCTTTCTGCTTGGTTTTGACTCCTGGGTAGTTATGCTGGTGCATATTGAGCCAGCACATGTTTCTCTATAATACAGAAAAAATGTCTGTGTCTTTCAATACAATCAAACTAAAAACTCTTTGTTAAGCTAGATCATCAGCCATTATAAGTCCATTCCTTTCTTCCTCAGGGATCTCTAACACTGATTTTGAGGGGCCTAGGTGAGGATTAATACCGGCTTAACTCAGTAGACTTTATTTTAAATACCTTATAATTTATGTGTGTATAGATAATTCTTTATTGAAGGAAGTGGATCAATAAGTTTTTTAAAGGTGTCTGAAGCAGATCAGTCAGAATATATGAATGATCTAGTTGACATGGAGCAGATGGCAAGAGTGGTTTTGCTCCTCTTCAGTAATATGCACCAGTATTGCTGTGCTATGGCCCAGATTTTAAGAAGTTGTTTATGAATCTGCAAATATTTTTGGTGTTGGGCTTCATCCATATTATCAGGCTGAATTTTTATAGAAGTGCTTAGCCAATGGAATTTCTTCTGGCAGATGGATCATTTGAATTATTGATTTACATCTCTTTGTGAGACATTTTTTTCCATATCACATAGATCTGAGGGTTGTGCTGGTTAGCCTCACTGTACATGATCCGCAGCAAGAATCTTTTTAACTAATTTCAAAGCTGAGCGAGTATTTATCCTAACATCAGAGATACAGCTGTATTTCTGACCTAGAGGATCATTGTTTCATTAGGCCTGATTAACAACAGCATTATTCCAGTTTTGCTGTGTGGATTTATATCAGTGTACAACTTCAGTAATGTAATAAATTAAAACCAGTGTGCCAAATCCTGATTCAGCTGAAGTCAATAGCAGCAGTACTGCTGACCTCACGTAGCAGAATGACCTGTTTGAAATCAGTTGTAATGTCCTTATATCTCAACTTCCTTGTGGCTTTTTATGACTGAAAGTAAAGAAACTAAATTTTTATTTGTTTGTTTTAGCTTTCTCTATGCTCTCTGCAGCATGCTTTTGTGCTGCTTTTGCAAAACACAGTATATATCTGTTACAGTGTCCAGTTCAAAGGATGCAGCTCTGCTGCCGTTGTCTACTTGTTATTTTTGCCTTGCATTCACTTGGCCTACAAAAAGATCTGATTTACTGCCTTACTGTTACCCAACCAAGTGAAATTCCTGTGGCTTTAACTGCTTCATGTATTCTTAAGAATGTTTTTAATTTGATTTTTATAATATAATTGATCAAATAAAGGGAAGTTTACTGCCCATATGCTTGATCCATATTTAATAAATAGAAGCTTTTGCTGCTCTGCAAACCAATTGTTCTTCATGAGCTTCCTATCTGCATTTTTATACTTTTAAGTCTTTTTTTGTTAATTAACAGGCACTGTCCCTTTGATAGTGGGGATTTAACACCCTTTACCTCAGCGCAGCTATGACAGTTTTACCAGCTGGGTATTTGGCCTTGATCTCTGCTGCCTTAGTTCACACAGGCTCCCTTCCAGCATCTCTGGTCAAGGTTAAATCAGCTTTTCACAGCAGTGAATCAACATCATTGATTCATTCTATATTCTATGTATGAGCCTTGATATTATTCCTGTTTCAAGATATCTGTGTCAAGTCCCAAGCACCTATCTAAACTTTGAATATCTCCTGGTAATAAAGTTACGTGGTTCCCTTAAAATCATGTTTGAATTCCAAATTTAAAGGCAGTTACATGAATCAGCCATACCATAGTGCCCATGGTGACAAATGAAAGAAAAGGCATCAGATATGTGACATAGTTCTTAAGAATACTTTGCTGCTTACATGGTCTTTATTCTTCTCTCGTGTGAAAATGCTGTGTGTGTACCAGGAGAAGTGCCATCACATGAAGAAATGTCATTATGTACACGGGAGGAGCGTTCTGTGTGAGGAAAGTTATATAAACTGTCACACAAAATCCTGTTTTCCTGCTCTAGTTTTTTCCAACTGTAGTGAACTTTGACTAGATTGATAAATCCAGCCTTGCTGGAATAAAATATCTGCCCCGTCAAAAAAGTAGGAGTGCTGTACCTCATAGAAAGTACATCGTATTTATTTAAAGATAAGCACCCAGCTTCAATGTATTCTGGCTAGTTTCTGGAAATCTGCAGCTTATGCTGGACACTCTTATTAACTTACTTCTTGTGACTCCTTGTCACTGGTTTAATTGCATAAAAATTCCATTCTAGTATCATGGTAACCTATATTTACAGTGTTTGCACCACATATCATCTTCAGAGGCATCCACTGAATATAGGAAACTCAGGTAACTCCAGCTGTTATTGCTTTTAACCCAGTGAGCTTTTGGTAGTTACTCTCCTGTCTCTTACAATGTAACAGTGCAGTGCCATGTACTATCTTGATTTTATTATAACTAATACAGAGTCCATAATCTAGCAAAAGACACTTTGGATCTGATATATAAAAGAATAAGAGATGAGTAGAGAAAGAATGTTAAAAATTTTAGAGATTTTTATATTCTTTGGCAATGCTGGTGGTAGATCAATTCTCCTCAGACTAACCCCACAAGAAATTGATACTGGCCTTCTGCATACCCTAGCTTGACTTGAATTGGGTGTCCTTCAGACTCCCATTGGTAGATTGATGATAGGGAAATATTTGGATATGCTCCTAAACCAGTTTTGCAGCCACAGCCTGGGCCAAGATCTGGACTTACTTTTCAGTTTCCCATATGAGAAACTCTATAGTATGTGAAAAATAGAGCAGACACCTGCTTCTGTACAAGTTACATGAAAGTTCTGATGGGCTTATGAGAAAAACAAAGTGTAAGTGTTCTGTACTCCATCCTGGACCAGTTTAAAGGTTGTTCATTCATGTCTTATTGCACAGTAGGAATGATAATCCAGCCACATCGTTTTGAAATACTGTTTCATTTTCCACCTGCCTTAAATCTACTTTGCTGCACACCAGCATCTCAGCAAATGTCAATTCCCAAGAGCCGTGTCTGCCAGTTTCCTGCCATAACCACCAAACCACACATGAAGGATTCTTCCCAGTACATGATGTATTCATTTGGCCTTCAAAACACAGCCCTGTTGCACTGGATCATTTTTACACAAAGTCTCTCAAGTCACCAAGAGACAAAGACAAATTCGTAATGAAGAAAACTATAGACTGTCCTTCTGTTTAAATCTTATGGGCAGATCAGGAGTGTATTATGCCTATGCAGAGCAACAAGGGAAAGACATTTTCTTTGCTGTTGCAAATGGAGAGTTCATTACACTGGGAGGGCAGGAGGGAAAAAACCTCAGATAAAACTCTTTTTAAACATCTTTATCTTACAGTTAAGGTTTTCTTCTTCCTTTGAAAACCTGTTATTTTTACATTGCCAAATTTCTCAGGCTAACTACAGTGGTTCCAAAATGTTGTATTCATAGTTCTGCACAGGCACCTGGTCCTTGAAGGGGGAAGCTATGGGATGGGGCTTGAAGCTTTCCCTGGTTACAGGTCTCAGACAGGAGGGTGGGTAGTTATGTGAGGTTGAGGCACAGCTGATCCTGAAAGAACCAAGTCAACAGCAAGAAAGATTTTGCATGCCCAGTGTGGATTTGGGCAATTGCTGTACCAGCAATGTATATGGAGTACCTCATAGTTGAAATATTTTACTATAACAGTATTTTATTTTCTCATTGTCTCAATAACAATTTTCTACCTGCAGCTGTTTGCACTGCAGAATGCAATGTTAATGCAACTTAATCTGAAACAATCAGTAAAAATCTGAATAATGGAAATTATTGGGGCTTCTGGATGGAAAAATAGTTTTAAGCTAATTTCACATGTTTGAGGTATTTGGTTTTTTATGTTTTATTTCCATATCAAACCTGCCATTTTTCCATTTTACTCTGCAACAGAATATGGGGCAAGTTTGTTCTGTGATCTGAATACTCTCAGTTCATGAGTTCCTGAACTTTAGTTGCTAGGAGTATCAAAGTCTAAGCCAAGCTGAAAGGCAGCCTGTTTCTGCAGTGGTCAGAGTAAAACCCTTGATCTCAAACTGAAAATGTTTGAAATCCAAGAACCAAGCCCTGGCCTAAGCTTCACAGCTTTAGCCCATCTCTCATAGTGACACTAACATTCTGCTTTTACCCAGAGGGTGATACCAAGAAACCACTTGTAATGTCATTAATCCCAAGATGTGTTTGTAATTGTAAAAAAAGCTCAGTGTTGCTGGAGGTAAATAGAAGATATCCCAAGGAATATTCTGGGAGACTTTGTGTTTTTGCTAGACTGGTCTCTAAGGCTCAGCTCCTCACCTCAGCTCCAGGCAGAGGCTGCGCATCTGGTTCCTATCAGAGAAGGGACGCGCTGCACTAGCTTGCTGCTGAGTGAAGAAAGTGGTTAACTTTGACTGTGTCTGCACTGCCATGTCTGTTCTGTGTGCTCACTGTTGAACTGGACAGCTATCATGGAAAGACCACTGATTTTCTTCCCATGTTCTTTAACTGTAGTCACATGTGGCCAAGCTAAACCCCCGCAGTGCAACTGTTTTTTCCTATTTACACATGTTACTAAGAAACATCAGCTAAGGATATGTTATTACAAGTTTGTGAATGACCCCATTCTTGGCACAGGGCCAAGCCAAACATTTTAGTTCATTTAAAAAAGCAAAATGTGATAGAGTCAGTAGTTATGATTGACAAGCAGAGGTGGAGTGCTACTATGAAACAGAGAGATGGGAAATTCCAATAATCCAAATTAATAAGCAGAGTCATTAATTCCATCAGTGGGATTATAAAACAGAAATTTCTTCGTTCTTTGTTAAGAGCAGTTTGGCCAGGAAAGACCACAGGAGACAAACTGTGAGAAAACGACTGATTTGTTGATCAAGGCACCTTGATATGATAAAGATGTTAACATTGAGATTTTTTTAAAACTTTTTTTTGTTAGATTCATTAAGCTTCAAGTCTATAATAAAATAAGCTTAAAGTCTAAAAAAAAAAAATAAAAAAAAAAAAAAAGAAAAAGAAAAAAAAAAAAAGGAAAACTAAAAACCAGAAATATTATTTAAATAGCCATGAAACAAAGAAAGAGGGGTCAAAAATGATGGGATGGTCTTATGAAATAGGCAAAGAAGAATCTAAAAACCATTTCATTGTCACTATGCGCAACACGCAATGCTTTCTCTTTGTCACAGCAGTACTGTAATAACCAATTTCTTACTCCTTTTCTCCTGTTTACATACATCAGAAGGAGTATGTTGCTTTGACAGTCTTGTTAGAACATATGAACCACTGGTAACATTCTAGTGACAAAATTACCTTGTTTCTGTGGTTATTTTCTGAAGACAATCAGTAATTCAGAAAATACTGTTTTCCTCTCTTTGTATGTTATTTCATTGTGGACGCTAAATGCTGGCATGAGGCACACTGACTGCACTGGAATAGAATTTGGAGGGGATGTTACTGGCTCACCCACTTGCACTATTCTGCTTGAGAGTTTGTCAGTGTTTCAATTGCAAACTGCTCCTTGCACAGATTTATAACCAGGTCATAAAAGTTCCCTCCCAGCTAAAATTTGCACTTATTTTAAGTTTTATGACACAAACACAAAATAGAATTTGGATTTTTTTCATGGGATGTATTTCATCCTAAGGCATAAAGATTTACACACTTAAATGCCATTCTTGTTTGGGAGAGTTACACATCCAACTCCATCTGCAGGCATCAGCATAGGGTTCTAAGGCAAATCAACACCTGGTTGTTCCTAATCTCAGTGAATCCCACAGAAAAAAGCCAATTAACACCAGCCAATCTGGCTTATAGTCAGTGTTCTTCACTTGTTGGCTGTGACCAGATTGCTTTTGTCAGCCCTTTGATCAATATAATTTCAGCATGCTTTCTAAGTTATTGGTGGAGGAGAAGGAGACTCCACTTCAAATAAATGTACCTTTTGAAGTTGTAGTCAGAGCAAAACAGAACAGATATTAGAGAATAAAATACACCATTTCCTTCTATCAGAATTAATACCCTGACTCCAAGTTAATTGAAGCTAATGATATCCATTGGCCTCATTGTCTCTTGTCAAAAACTATAGAAAGCAACAGTTGGACAAATGTCCACAATATCCACAGGCCCCTTTCCGAGGTGGATCTCCACTGTTATACCAGGTACAAGCTTCATTACAAACTCTGAAAAAATGACCAATTATTTGTTTAGGAGTTATATTTCATGTCAGATATAAGAATTGAGGCACTTTTTTCCTGTCTGTTAATATTTGTGCAGAAGACCTGTATTTCAGTTCATGAACAGTATTCACCGACTTTGCATGGAGCTGGCTGCAAGAGAAGCATAAGGGCTGTTGTATCAAAGGCTCACTTCCTTCCTGAAGCTTCAAAAGACCTATCAGAGTTTTATGTATCTTTCTCAAGAGTATTGACTGTTCTTTCACAGTTCTTCCTGGATTCTTAGAAGATCTTCCCATTCATCCAAAAGATAGATCTTCAGGTAGTTGTGGTAAAAGCTGTGGGCGAGACAAATAGAGGACAGTGCGGTTGAAATGGTGCCAAATTCATCCTAAGTGCAGGCTTTTTTGCAAAAACATCACAAAAAGACTGTCATTTCACATTAAACTTTTTCTAATACTGTTGCTATTTTACCATTCTGGTTTTCAGGGATTTAGTTCTCTTTTGTAGACACAGCCATACTGTATTTCCTTGTCCAATAACTAGAACCATGTGAAATACTCTCTGTCAAATCCCAAACCACCAAGCACTGTCTTGGTTTCAGCTTTCATTATGAACTCAAAATTCAGACCAGGATGGTCTATTGAGAAAATGGTTTGCTAAGGTTCACAAACCTTGCAAACAGACTTTAGGCCTATTTTGATTAACTCCACTTCTAACAGTTGGAGGCATGTTTGAAAACCAGGCTGAAGATGGCTCCTCGTGATGCATTTCCCAGGTCTTTGGCTAAGACAACCAGACAAACCAAGCTCCACATAGCCGCTGCTTCTGAATAAAATTTGTAGTGCAGTCTGGCACTCTTCACCTCTCAGGTGGCTAACCTATGCTGGAACACAGCGCTGAAAGGGCCATTTCATATTATTATGAAAACTGCTTCATTCTCAGGGCAGGCTTGGAACTAGCTAAATCAGAGTTGCATGTATATAGTGTTCAGGATTCTTGGTCTTCATCCAAAGGTATGCAGAACTCAAGGTTTTAAGTTACTCAGTTAGTTATACATTCAGAACAGAATTACAACTTTAACTCCTAAATAAGGCAATTAGAAAAGAAAGCCCCCCTTCACCCTCAGTTTTAACTCTGTGAAACAACACCCACCACTACAGCATTCAGTGTACAGGGGTGTATAATCATGACTGAGACATTTAGCTTTTGGGTTTTTGTCTTTCCTGGTGTTATATTCCTGAAAGACTGTTTTATCATCAGATGAAAGCATTGGAATTGAAATATTGCCGTGTGGCTTACATTAGTGATAGTAATAGTCTGCTCCAAAATTACCCACCCAACATGCCTTTGAATTTGTTTGATTGAATTGACTTGCCAAGGTCTCAGACATGGCTAATCTTTGATCTCTGGCAGATTGTCTTCATTAGGACATTGCAGGGTTCTGCAGAAGCAGCATTCTGCTGGAGTAGTGTCCTTTCACAGTATGCAGAGCCTATGAGAGTAGGTTTGTTACCTCACACTTAAATCAGTATTGGTTTTTTTATGGTTTGTGTTTTTGTTTCTTCTGTATGCATGACAGCTTCAAAGCTGGGGACTGTCATACCAACTCATACTAAAAGAGATGCCAAAATAGGCAGATTGTGCATAAAGGGAAATCCTTTGTCTGGGAAAGGCACTAAATCAAGTATAGGTTGTGTTACTGTTGAAGCTAATTCTGGATAGCAACTATGAATGAGACTGACTAATGCTGCAATCTATCACATCTCACCCTAGCTAGTGTGACAGCACTTGCTAGGCACCCCATGTAAAAATAAAACATTTCTTAAAAAGTGTTAGAAACTGGTATGAGGTGACCTATTTGATTTGAAATGTGAAGTTATCAAATAAAACAGTCATCTGTCAGATCAGGTGTATCCATGGAGCAGCAGTCACTTCGAAGAGTGCTGTGGGTTTGTAAACTGTCCATTTAAAATATTTTTCTCCCTTTCTCTTGCAATACCTTAGTTTCTCTCTATATTTAGATGTCCAACTTTCCATGCTTGATGTTCTGTTTATTACACTGTATTCACATAAGAGAAGTAAAAGAAAAAAAAAATCTCCTTTGTGGCTTAGGGGCTGAGCTATTTCCATCTCAGTGAACAGGGGGAGAAAGAAAGGGGAGGTACATTTAAAAAGGAAGTAGAGAATTTCAAGCACATTTGTCTAACACTAAGCTTCACAACATTATCTGAAGATTGGGACATATACTGAGCATAAAAGAAAAACCTCTAAAATTGATTAAAATAAATGTTTTGATCTTGGACTTGTAAATTGATCTGTCATAATCACTGCCACAAGGTCTTCCTGAGATTAAGAAGAAAATCTCAAACTATCTGAAGAAAGGGACAATGCTTCAGGTGGAAGAATGATGAGGAGACTACAAGAACCAACAGGAAAAAGAACAAAAGTGATAGTGGATGAGAAAATGCATGAAACTAGTGCTGGCTGGAAAATGAAAACAGAATTAGAATACAGCTGGACAGGAGAAGGAAGAAAGGGAGGGAGCAGAGTGCTAAAGAGGAGTCTAGATCATGAAGCAGAAAAAACCAGAGCTAGCCAGCTGGCTAAAGTTTGAGGGCAAACAGTTAATAACAAGGTAAGTACAAAGGCTGTGTATATCCTATGTGCTGGAACATGGGAAAGGGAGACATGGCAACAAAGAAGGGTAGGTGCCATGAGGCAGTCACTATAGAGCAGCAAAAATGCATAGATGAATTTAATCATAAACCTACAATTTAAAATGGGAGTTGAGGCTTTCTAGACAGTAAAACTAGGGCTAGGAGAAGAAAAAGGACTGTGCACAAGCACCCAGAGAGCTCAGACTTGTTAGGCAAGGAAAGAGATGTGCTGAGAGCAGCGACTGGAAAGATTTCATGAGAAAGATGAAATTTGGATCCTGAGGCAGAGATTTGGATCCCTGAGGGAAGAGATTAATGAAGGCAAAGCTGTGTCAGAGAAGGTGAGACAGGAGAGGTAATGCTGACATGGCATAGACAAATAGCTGAGGAACATGGAACAGTACATGTGATATTTAGGTTCACTCCCAGTTTCTCTGCTGTCAGCAAAAGTCTGTTTAAATGCTAGCAGAGTGTGTGTCATCCCACTTCAGTGTTGCCAATAAAGAGGTCAACAACCTACTGCTACAAACTACTCCATTAAATTAAATTGCCTAGACCTGTGTGGAAAATTCATATGGTTGACAGTGTCGTGCTTACAGGAAGTTTCATGATGGAACTTCTGTTTTTTCACTTGCTTTCAAAAAACATAAAAATAAGCAAAGAAAAATTGATAGTGCTATTAAAGTTTAATTTAAGCATCTGGAATTTTTTTAATTTCCAAAGCACTCTGAACTTTGCAGTCATGATTTTGTTTCCCTGCCCATTCCCATAAATTTGCTCTTTGAAACCATGTTTAATGGCAAGCATACTGGGGATTTTTTGTTTGTCATGTTGGGTATTTTTTCTCCACAGACCGTTTACACACTGACCAGTTTTGGGTGTGAATCAGGAATGAGTACTGAGGCAAGATAATGTCTTTAATACTCTTTCTTCATTTCTTCACAAAAACCTGTGAGATGTACAGTGATGTAAGGTGTCTGTAGGAAGAAAAAAGAACAAGTCATATGGCTGCACTAATTGAATACTGGCTCACGAAGTTGGATTCTCTCCCTTTCCCGTTACCATTCAATCCCTGTGCTTTGCCAGGCATCACACTTTTCCACAGGTGGTCACTAATTGTGTTTTCCTCATTTCTGGGGTCCTGAGAGGAGACTCTAGGGTCTGGTTTGCAAAAGTGCTGAGCATTCACAGCTGCAACTGAAGTTAGTGGTACTTGTATTTTTAACACATAAAGAATTATGTAACATTATATACTTGGAAATATCCATATGACAAATTTTAAGTGAACTGGATAGTGAATTCAACTGGCATGAAAAATACAGGGATTTAAGTGTGGGGGAAGTTTGGAATTTCTCAAGTCAAAAATAAAAAACTTTCTGTAATTTGGATCCCAACAAAGTGGGTGGAAAAGGCTTACCTAGAGGGCCTCAGCTCCAACTGAATGAATAACCATTTCTAAAGGGATATTAAGACTAAGCAGGGAGCTTACAAGGGATGGAAAAAAGAATCGACCAGCAAAGAAAGCCATGTCTTCGATGTCAGAAAGTATTCAGAGAAAGTGAGAACTGCCAGGAATCAGAGAGAGTTGAACCTTGAAAAGAAAATTAAAGCAAGCAGCAAGAAGTTCTTTGGCTATAGAAATAAAAAAAAGGAAAAAGATAAGAAATTGAAATGCTCTATAAACTAAGGATATGGCAGGGATTTGATTCTCACTCAGTATAATCAAAAAAAGTGAGCTAATACCTGTTTTCAAATATGGGTGTTGGTGTGCAGGTTGACAGGCAAGGAGAAGGATCTGGAGAAACCAAAATGACATGAAGCAAGATTCAAAATCCTCGCTACAATCAAGTGAGGAAAGTGGATAGTGTCTGTTTCTGAATGCTGAAACATGAAATTACAGGTTACATGCAAAGCAATTTAATAATCCATAAAAAGACAAGTACCAGGTAACCAACAAGAGTAAATTATACACTACTATAAAATGATATTTAATATTTCTAGTAAAATAAATTTAGTGCTACTGACAAAAGAAAATCTGATTTGGAGGATTTGCATGCCTTCTAGGCTAACCTCTTCAATATGCAGCATTTTAGTCTCTATTTTAAAGATATGGACAATTCAAAATCATGGGGGAAAGAACTAAATTGCATCCAGAGTGTATCATGCCAGGATAACTTTATATCTGTGTTTGATATTTTATGTATTTCACTGAAATTTTCTTCTATATTATGTATGGATTAAGAAGAAACAGACAGGGTTTAAGAAGGTGGTAAAGACGTACACAGGAATGACTGGTACTCTTAGGTGAAGGACTGCTGGCAAGAGAACACACATAAATATTTGCAAAGATGATTTTGGTCCTTAGTTATTTGAATATTTTCATTAGTGGTGCTGGCTCAGAATTAATTGTATGCTAATAAAATCTGCTCTTGACCTGATGGAAAGCACCATCAAAAAAAAAAATAGAGATACAAATATCTTATGCAAAGAATCACATGACACTGAGGACTGGACTGTTTGTGAGATCATGTACATAAAGAACTAAAGCTAGAAATTTCTGTTCTAGGCTGGGAACTCATCAATTTCTCTATGCGTGAGGAAGAAAAAGGCCTGGGGATTTGGGCTACATGGTGACAAAAAATGTTCATGTCATTTGAAGAAGCCCAGGAGGAAGTAAATTAAACCCTTAAACTATGTCAGAGATAACTTCAGTAAAGATGGACAAGAATTAAAACTATTTTACAAGTTACGGGTGAGATGCAAGAAGGGTATACCATGAACAGTTCTGGCCCTGTATAGTAAAGAACAATGAATTTAAACTAGAAGTTTTGTCTGTCTTATGGGAGAAAATAAAAGCAGCTTTGCCTGCTTTTTCTGGTAGAGAAAAAAGACCAAGGCAGGAAATTGTTAGTCTCTATAAACACATGGGAAGAGGTGGAGCTGGTTTGAAGGTATGGGGACAGTGAGAAATGAGAGCAGACAATACTGGATTTCAAGGAAACATTCTCTAAGTGAAAGAAAATAAGGGCAAAAGAATTCACAGATAAAAAGTACATGTGTACATATTAGCCTGGGAACTGAGATAAGCTTTTTGAGCATCAGAAGGCTACTGAAAAGCTTCTGTCAGAAGAGAGATGAGCATAAGGATTGTACACAGCTGTAGCTAGCATCCCTCCAGTGCATACTGGCTTTCCTACTGCTTTCTCTCCCTGTGACCGGCAGCAGCCTGGATTCCTCCCTCTGAGCTCCATGCAGGTTGCTACATGTTCCCTTCTAAATATGTTTTTTGTTGCCATGTTCTTTGTGCCAGTACTTGCTGATTTTCTGAGACCAGACATTACAAGAACATAAGTCACAGAAGAGACAAGCAATCTTGTCTTGCCAGCCCATTACAGCGTCATAAGTCTCACAGATGTTCAAATATATTGGTTTTGAAATGAAACTCCCACTATGTGGTTGAATTATTGCTTCTATTGAATGACCTGCTTCCATCCTATCTGACCTCCCTTTATTGTTTGGTGGTGTTTTCATGGTTGTTTGCATGTACTGGCATATCTTATTTCCAGTGATGGCTAAAGCTCTGCATTTCCAAATACTGGGCTTGGTTCCATTTATTGTAACACACAGACTTTCTGCTTTTATCCCACAGCAATATTCTTGTTTCTCCACCTCTTGCATTTTGCCCACAAAAAAATGGGCTGGTTGAGCTTGAAGGTATCCCTAACTCAGTATTTCATTTCTGTGGATGGTCAAGGCCAGATGTCTGAAGAAGGCTGTGGGAAGAGGGAAATGTAGTGAGACTTCCTCAAAATACTCTTTAGGCTCCAGGAATTTGTGGCTCGGGTGATTCCTGAGCCAGAGATGTGGCCTTTGTTTTTAATAGCTCAGATGGATTTTTCTTCTGTGAATTCGTTCACGAATTTTTAAATGAAAGTTAACTTGTGGTATCCCCCAACATCCTGTGGCAAGGGGTTAGCTGGCTTTACTGGGAGTTAAGCAAGTTAAAAGCTACCTTTTTTTTGTTTGAAAAAGGCTTCCTGCTTTTCATTTGATGCCCTCTGGCTTGTATACCAGAAGAAGTGTGTAGTTTTTTTCCTATTTACCATGCTTATGCCACTTATGATTTTACAGACATCTATCATAATGTCTCCTAGGCTGAAGGGTCTTACTGTATATAATCATTCCTCAGATGGAAGCCAGTCCACAGCTTCTGTCAGCCTTGGCATCCTGCTCTGTATGTTTACCAGATTTACTAATTATTTAGGCATGGTGGACAGTAGTTCCCCCTGTGGCAAGTTGCACTGGGAGTTCATATCCATCTACAATTGAAAGTTGAATTCATAGCATCCTTTAATACCAAGGAGCGCATTCAGATGGCATTTTGATTTTGAGCCTTTAATGTGGCTCTGTCTAGTGCTCAGACCAATGCTCTGAGCTGGCAGCTTTGCAAACTTCTTCAAGGTGTATAACATTGTCCCTGTTCTTCATATACTAATTTCTGCCACTCCCATTTCATTGTCAGTATGCTTACAGCCTCTCTGGTCTTCTGCAGACCCTTTCACCCCACTTGAGTAGCCCCATCTCAAGAATAACAAACATAGCTCTTAAAGTAAGTATCTTCTGCTGTACAACTTCAAATGCCATCTGATCAGAGCCTGTCCAGTTTACCTCTCCCCCACCTCCCTAACCTGGCTGCTTGACAGCTCCTGCTATCACTTCCTACCTATTTCTCTGTATTTCTATTCCAAAAGCCATAGGGTGTCTCTTCCTCACTGTTTCCCACCCTTGTATCTCCTACCTATGCTAAATCCTCTGGCACAGACATCATAGCTATTCCCCAAAGGAGCCTTATTTGAGCTGAGTATCTTTGAAGACTTTCCAAAAGAGGAAATTTAGACCTAACCATGCTGTCAACCCAAGAGTCAGAGCTTATATCCACAGCCCCACTCAACTTACCATTATGCAGGGAAGAGTGGGCATGGGAATGAGGAGGCTGTTGTCTGCACACACAAGAGAGACCTTCAGCTGACCCATAACATTGGTCCTGTCAGTTCCTTATCCCCATGCCACCACTGAAACAGACTGAATGCCTAAATTTCAAGGGCCTGCCAGAGAAGGAGAGAAAGCTTCAGGAAGGAAGAAAAACTTCAGGAAAAAAGGAGAGAAAATTTTAAATTGCCTCTTTCCTTGAAATTGTCCTGAAGCCATACAGGTGAGATACCCTCATCTCAAAGGTGCTGCCTTCTCTGTCTCACAGACTAAGGCAATTCAGGATATTCCTGCTGTTTTTCTAGGTCTATCTGGGACCTGGTATCTTTCTATGTTGATTGTCTAAGGCAGAGCTTAGAGGAAACAAGAGCCAGAAAACCAAAGGGCATGCATGTAATCAGTGGATTTCCCCTTCCATCTCCAGGTCTAGACATGGCTTTTTTCTCTCTCTTTCTCAGGTCTGACCAGTATCTCTCAGAGATCAGGTGTCTGGCTTCCTCTTGTCTGCATTCAGATACATTAAACTCTTGGTACTTCCTTGGGAATTGGTTGTGACTGTTATCATGTAATTCACTGAATATCCAGTTTTTGTTACCTTTGGCTACCACAACAAGATTGTGGTGAACAACATGCTTCATGTTTCTCAATCTCTCTAGTTAGAGACAGGTTTAGTTCTTTTCAGAAAACTTGGGTAGCTACATTTGTGACAATAAAATTGAGACTAAAGATAAATGTCAAATGTGATGGCAAATAGGCAAGTGGCGGGGCAATATGTTCAGCAGATCAAGCCAACACTGACAACAAGGACACTGAGCGCTTTCGCCCAAAGCAATTTTGCTAGTAACCCCCTGCCTTACTGGTGTAGTGAAAATCTTTTCATGATTCAACTGTGTAGCCCCCTTACGTCTTCCTTTGAAGGCTTTTTCTTGATTACTAGAGCACTGATTAGCATCTCTTCCAAATGGTCATCTTCATTTTGTACTGGGTTTTGGCTGTAATGGTTAATGTCATTCATAGAACTACTGTTGGTGACTTTATTATGCTTAGATTTTGAGCTGCACAGGGAGAGTAATTTCTGGCTTCAGCAGGTTTTGTGTCTTCTTGAAATGTGGCTTTCTATGCTGGAGAATATTGAACAAGGTAATTGTTCTTGTTTCAAACTGAGAAAAACAGTCTGATTTAGTTGCATGATTTCTGCTGACCTGCTCTTAGTTGGTTGGCCTATTGGTGATACCAAGCTTTGCATTCAAAAATGCTCTTGTTTATATGGCTTTCTTCCTGATAATTTGCACTGAATAAGAATTAGTGAACTGGTAAATTAATTGTCTTATATTACTTACTTAACAGTGTTGTATTTCCAACAGACTGGAAGTAAGCCTGATAAGTTTGTAAATTGAATACATTCATAGAAACCTTTTTTGGTGATAAGTTAAATAAATGTAAAAGACACTTTAACTTATCATTTGCTTACTACCAGTCCAAATCTTTGCTGAAGCCAAAATTGGCATCTGTGCGAACCATTTGCTACATTATTCCCATGGCCTACTCATGCCTAACTGCCCCAAGCCACAAATCATTTGCTCATTCTTGTTCAAGCCATCATTCTAGCCCTCTGGGCTTTGCAGAATCCAGCAATAAATCTAGCTCTGATGACCCAGATCTTCTGAACCCTAACCTTAAAATTAGAGTTAATAGTCCAGAGACTCCTAAAAGCAAGAAAATTAATCACAAGCCATTTGTCTCTGTTAGTCTAGCTGCTAGTCCTACAGGTCATGCAGTATCCAAGAACAAAACTACCTCTCTAGTCCATGCTGTCCCAAAAGTAATCTGAACCCCAACTTTTAATGTAGCCAAACCCCCAATATCTAGTCCTGAATTAACAAAGTTTCTTTAGTCTGTGGAAACAATTAAGAGATATTATTGGTTATTGTTGTAGATAACATCAGAAAGTGAAAAATAATGACTTACAGTTACCTGCTGTAAATTTCCATGCTAGCCCATGGATAGCAAGTCTGAATGAGTAAGCATAATTTCTGATGTTATTAAGGTTAGAAGTGCAACTGAAACTAGCTGGCAGGAGGGCTTAGTCACAGCTTAGTGGCTGTGATAAATTGTCAGGTTACAGTTAGTAGTAGATCTGGGTGTAGAAAATGGGGAACTTATGAATTAGCTTTACAACCAAATAATTTCCTCTTCAATGAGGTGAAGAAAAGATCTGGAGCAAGAATCATTCAGGGCTGGAAGCAAAGAAAATATGTAGAGGCAGCCTTGGCAGATGCTGCCTTATTCTTTAGATATGCAGATATTGGCCTGAAAAGTTTAATCTGAAATACCTAATGTTGACATTGTCCTTATTCTAGTACCTACATAGAAACAAACTTTTTCAGCCTCGCGGTGTACAGAAAAATAGTTTGTCTTAAAAACTCTGGGCCTAATCTACACTATTTCCAATTGACTGAGAATACTGAACTACATGTTATCACTAAGATTTCAACATCTTTAATCTGAAGGACTTGCAAAATAATTATAAAAAAGATTCTCTCATAGTGTCTCCTGCTTGGAAACTTTCCCTATTCCAAATTCTACTTCTGTCTTGATGTTAGTATAGAGGCCAAGAGCAACTAAAGACTCTTCTGGTGCTTTCTCTAGTATTTGATCTTTGAGCATGGCAAATCTTCCATCCTGTAATAGGACCTAATAGATAATAGCAACCTAAAATACCCAGTCCATGCTGCTCTCAATGCTAAATCTAACTCAGCAGTTTCCCTATGCTGGCAAGAGGGAAAGACACCTCATTTGGGTTTGGATATAAGTTTTCCTGAATGCTAGAGTTCAGTTTAGGTTTACAAGTAAAAGCAGATAAAAAAAAAGTGATAAAATTTGTGGCTAAATTTTACAGGAAAATTCTACTTGCCCAGCATTAGCAGAGTGCTTTGTTACCTGTCAGGTTCAATACCAAACAAATGAAAAAAGTAAGTTGCATAATATTCATTTTTTTCCTCCTCATAAAACATGAAGATAAATACCAGTCTCTGTACAGGGGAGGTTAAAGCCTCATGTGCTGGAAGGTTTGCAGACAGACTTCTGGCACTGAGGAGGCAGTGAAAGCTCTTCAGCTATGTTCAGGTTCTCGTTATCACTCTTTATATCCCTTCCAGTTTAAAGAATAGCAACCAAGGAAGGAACTGCCATCAAAGCACACTTCAGCTTAGCTGAGACCTTGAACCTTGGAAGCTTGGAATTGAGACAATAAGGGAAAGGTGCATGCAGTGTCAACTTTTTTGGAGGAAAAGCCTATGGGTTTGGGATATTTTGAACCTGTCTTTCCTGAGGGAGAGCGCAGCTCCGGGGAGTCCTTGCAAAAATGAATTTGTGTATCAGTGACACTCTGATCAAGCTAATCAGCTGACTTCAGCTGGCAGCAGAGGAATGGGCACTTCTTGATCTGCCACAGTGCTGGCCTTGGGTGAGCATGTGCGACACTGCAGGTGCAGCTTGTTCTCAGTCACAGGAAGCCTGCTTTTAATTGAATCACACATACTATACTGGGAACAGCTCCAGAGAAAAATAGACATTCTATATATTGGGTTTGCTTAAAAATATTTTGCCATTCTCTGTATCCTCTTCAGTACTGACTCCCATTTTGTCCATTATTGTTTAACTTGTTCATCAGTAACTTGGATGAAGGGGCAGATACCTCCTCAGCAGATTCAGTGATGATCCAAAACTGGGACAAGTGGCTGATATGACAGAGAGCTGTGCTGACATTCATCAAGAGCTGGACAGGCTGGAGACATGGCAGGGAAACATAATGAAGTTCAGCAAAGGAAAATGCAGGGTCCTGCACCTGGGGAAGAATAACCCCCTGCATCAGTGCAGTCAGGGGGCCAAACCACTGGAAAGAAGCTCTGCAGAGAAGGACCTGTGGGCTCTGGTGGACAACAAGCTGTCCCTGAGCCAGCAGTGAACCCCTGTGGCCAAGGCAGCCAATGGTCTCCTTCTCCTTCATTTGGAATGCAGCAGGTCGGTGGAGGTGATCCTGCCCCTCTACTCAGCCCATGTGAGGCCACATCTGGAGCGCTGTGTCCAGTTCTGGGTTGCTCAGCAAGAGAATGCCATGGAGCTCCTGGAGTGAATCCAGCAGAGGGGTATGAATATTAGGGACTGGAGCGTCTGTCTTACAAGGAAAGGCTGAGGGAGCTGGCCTGTTTAGCCTCAAGAAAATATGACTGAGAGGGAACCTTTTCAATGTCTATCAGTACCTGAAGTAGGGGTGTCGAGAGCCTGGATTCAGGGTCCTCTTGGTAGTGCCAAACAATAGGACAAGAGGCAATGGGTAGAAGCTGATGCACAGGAACATGAGGGAGAACTTCTTTACTGTGCAGTGACCATCCATGGGAACAGATTGCCCAGAGAGGTTGTGGAGTCCTCCTCATGGGAGATATTCAAGAACCGTCTGGACACAATTCTGTGCAATGTCCTCTAGGATGATTACTCTACTTGAGCAGGAAGTTTAGACTAGATGACCCACTGTGGTTCCTTCCAACCTTACCCTGTGATTCTGTGATTCTGTGATTCTGTGGGGTTTAGGCAGTGAAAACTGTGAAGCTAGATTTGTTCATGAATCTTACAGCCACTAAGAGAGTAAGATGTTGCATGAAGTTAGCAGGAGGAGAGAAGTTATGACAAATTTTTTATGCCTCATCATATGGAACTAGATTAAAAGAATCTGCAACTCATATGAACTATAAAATTAATCATAAACTATTTGACCTGGAGGCTGCTTACCTCATGTTGGTCCTGTTGGCTATTTCCCAGAAGAAAGTCCCTGAAATTCCAGACTTCTTCTTCCCACCTTACTTCTGCTCCAAAAGACAGGTTCTTGAAGTGCTGGAATTGCTCATTATGTATTTTTTTCCTTCTAGTTGTGTCCTTCATCTTACTTGTTATGATTTTCAGAGCAGGAGCATAAAACTATTTAGAGACTTTCTTTTCCTCAGCTTCAACCTTGAAAGGGTTTGCCTCCTTGCAGAAAGAAAATTTACACAATTTCTGTCAAATAAACACATGACTCTGGCAAAAATTGTAAGATTCTAGAGTAATATTTTCCCTTCTTTTCTGGAAGAAATTCTATCAATATACCTAATCATATGTCCTGAAACAGAAATCACAAACTATTAGAGAAAAAATGAATTAGTTGTGAACTAATTCTTCCTGCTAACTACATCACTCCATCTTTATCATAGCAAGACTTGCAAGACTGAGAAATGAACCTCAATTTATATTTCTTCTTTTCTTGTCCTACAAATTCTGAGCACCTGAAAGAGCTGCTTCCAACTCAAAAGAAGTTATTTGACAATCCAAGGTTTTATATTAAGAACTAGTTCTATCAGTTTTCTTTTCTTTAAGAGCGTTTCTAACTATAGTATTCATGCTGAGCTCAGTCAGAGGCTAGGCAGAAAAACTCAATCACACATCCTTTCTCCACAGTAATGACTGCTTTCTTTATCTTTCTTTACCAGCACCTGAAAGACTGAGGCTTGTGTTTCATTCTAGTTTTCCTTGTACTAAGTTGCAGCCCTTGAGTTTACCCAAACCCTAGCCTGAAGGCAGCAATCCAAGACAGTTTACAATGCCAGTGTATTGTATTTTATATGGCAAACTCACATTGTTAAGCTGTATCCTTCATCTGATTTTTTGAAAATCCAAGATTCAAGATGGAAAGCAGATCCTTGCTTCCTAATCCCAACTCTTGCCAGAAACACACTGGCTATGCTGCTACTCTGTCTTCTTGTCCCTCAGTAACCCCACAAGTGCTTCAAAGCAGCAAAAGAGCAGCCAGGCAAAGCAGCAGGAGAGCAGCCAGGAGAAGGAAATAAACTTTACTAAAGCAACCCATAGGCACATGTCTGGCTAAGTAGAAATTCCTGCCAGGGCTGATTTTTGTAGGGAGAAACATGTAACTGGCTGCTGCAGCTGTTCCTTGAGCATACAGTGGGGAGTAAAGATATCCTTCCTAGCTAGTTCCTAGTTTGATCTGTTGTTATGGGAGACCATTTTTTCAGGCAGCAACAAATTAATTCCTTGTCCAGAGCACACCATCTTATTCTTGTTATTGTCCTTTGCTATAAGATGCCCAAACACACCTTTATTTCCCCTGTTACTGGCAGCAGAAAGTGTGGAAACTCTTTGGAAGCTCCCTGGAGGCCTGGCTTTGAGATTTAGGTCTGCAAAGTTCACAAGAATAGAGGTTGTCATGGCCAAGGTTTTTCTTTGTCTCTGTACCTCAGGTCTCAGGGTGGCATGAGGGCTGCCTAGAGGCTGCAATAACACATTATCCTCCTATTCTAAATTAGAGTCAACCTAACTCTTCCTTTCTTTTTGGAAAGCTAAAGAGCTATTACCCAATTTGATACTGAGTATTGGCTTATGAATAAAAATGTAAAAGAACTGGGTCATATAAGGCCCAGTCATAAGTAAGTTAGGCATTTTTGTTCTGGAAAGGAGAAATTATAGGGACAGTATGATAAGGATTTATAAAATCTTTGAGAGAATGGAAAGGATCAATAGTGATCATTTATTCACTGTCTCATTCAACACACACCTAGGGTAATCAAATGATATCAGAAAGAGGTGTGTTTCAGAATGCCAAAGGAGTTGGCTCTTTTCACATTGGATTACTAAAGCACATAATCCTTTGCTGGATTACCTGTGGGTACTGTTTACATGTGCTCAAGATGAGGTGAGACCATGAAAATTAAGTTAATGGCTGAATATTATTAGGTTTACTCTGTGTTATTCTCTAGGCATCTTCCTATGACCATTTGCAGAGCCATGAGGAATGTTGGTTTAATCTTCTAAGGACAATTCATGTTCCTAAATCCAAACTCTATACATCTTTGTCAGCTGTGATCACTGATCTGGAACAGCCAAAGATCCAGCCATAGTTGCAAGCTACTTTCTTTCACTAGTCATATCAAATCAATTTCCTTACCAAGCTGAGCTCAGTCAAGGAACACATCAAACTGTCCAGTCCCAGATCCTAATCCTGAGTTTAATGTGTCCCTTCAACCTGGGGCACTAACTACAATTCACTTTTCAATGAAAGACATGCAATAAAGGATTGAGCACGGCTTCTCAGACACTGTCATTTTGAAGTTTAAGCTGATACTGTAGCTGTAGCCAAAACTCAAGGGCCTCAGAAATAATCTTCATCTTTCACCCTTCCTTGCTCTGTTCCTGCAAGTCTTGAAGGATGTAGCAATAATGACTCTTTTGCATCTCTACTTCTCACATCTCTAACACTCTCCTGAAACTACTGTAGCTTTTCGATCCATTATCTTCGAAGCTTTCCACTAGCTCTGTGAGTCTTGTAAGATCTGGCAATGAAACTGAGCTCTCTTACAAATCCTAATGCTGTCACCAACCCTACTGCTAGTTTTCCTGATCTTTCTTTAAATCCCACCACTTCCAGTGCCCTTACAATCTCTTCATCTGCCGAAAACTGTTCTTCCTTCTCAGCTGCCTGTACGCTGGGAAAGATTTGCTACACCCTACACTTGTATTCAGTGGCTGAGAATGTTAATTTCTGCCTTTCATATTCTTCCCACAGTATGTATGCCGAGCCATGATTTTCAGTCTGGCTATGTCCTGAGTCATTGGCTTCTTTATCTTGGATCTATCTACTTGTTCTGCACACTAATGGCTGTCACTGCTCTGATTTTTTCCCTTGGACAGCTCCTGTGGTATTGACATGTGCATGCATTTCCCCAGGGTTGAAGATGATTCTCTTGATATTTTCTCCTGCAAACTGAAATCACATGTCTCACCAATAAGGCTGTTTCTGATTAAAGAATCTTTTTTATCTCCAGAGTTACATGTGGATACCAGAACTCTCCGTTGTGTAACTCACATATCTTAACTTACACTCCTCTTCATTCCAGGTAAAATACTTTCCCAGCCTTCATCCCAAACCCGATAGCTATCCACAGTATCCTTCTGCCTCAAATCATGACAGCTATTATTCCTCTATTTCCCAGCCAAAGCATGGGATATGAGAAAGAGACAAATCTTTGCCTTATTAATCCTTACAGTAATTTCAGTATTCTGGATCCATTTTTCCTTTGTATTGCTTTAATGATTATGCAATTCTATCTGTCTAGAAGTCCAGCTTTCCTGTAGAGTGAGTCATACTGCTTCTCTTCAGAAGTTCTGCCTTGTGCTCTTCTAAAACATGCACCTTTCTCCAGTGTGAGCATCACCCCCCCATCACTTCTATCCTAGCTAATAAAATGGCAAGATTTCATTATCCTTGTATTAGAGAGGCTCTTTATTAGGAGAAGCCTGTTCACAGATGCTGCAAGTCAACTCCAGCTATGACTACATAATACAAACAGACTGGTGCCTCCTCCAGACTTTCTTCTCTAGCTCACACTCACTGTATCACTAACGGAAGATTGAAGCAATTTACACAATTTTTGGTATGATTTGCACCTTTTTCTGATTAAGACCTCAGATAGGGAAATTTTGCTTTCAAATTCCCTGATTGTTATTTGGTTTTCATGGCTATTTTCCCATGGTTAATCCAGCTCAGCAGCTGGCTCAGAAGCCATTTTCAGCTATTTTTTTCAGTGACAAGATACCATTTATCTGAGTTCTCTCATTCAGCCCACAACAGTGGGGAAGTGCAAGGGGAAAAGGGAAAGGAAAAAAAAAAAAAAACAAAACAAAAAAACCAAGAGTTCTAGAATCTAGTTCAGACCAGTATTTCATTTCTGCTGACATGAGATCATTGATTCAAGCACCACTACACCCAATTTGTAAAAATTCAAGCAAAATTCAGACTGGCAGACTCCAACATACACTCTCTGATAAATGCATCTTTCAGTTCCTTAGAAAACAGCAATACTATAGTGAGGTACTTGGCCTGGTGTTTCAGGGGACTATGCTCAATTCACTGGTCCCAGAGCTGCATTTTTTTACAGAAAGAAGTTTGTTTCATGCAGTCTGTGCAGAGTTCATGTAATGTACCCTCCAATCACTCCTTCCTTCAATCAGCTCCAGTAATGTGGCATTACTAAGAAGAGGTGGACATATTTTGTTTCATTTCAAACCCACTCACACACTTTTGAAATGAGGAACAGAACTCCAAAAGGATTAGATTTGTTTTCCCATTAAAGGAGGCAAAATGCCAATTTGGGCTGCTGTGAAGAGAAGGAAGTCCTGAATTAGCAATGTATGAATTCCTAGCAGTAGCCAAACACTCTTCTCTCTGGATAAGTTATGAAGAGGGATAAAATGCCATATTATCAATGGATCCCACTTCTTACAATTGCACCCTACAACTTCTGCAAAGCGTAGTCTTCATGTTTCTTCATTTCTGAATGGAAGAAGTAATGGCAGCTTGTCCTCTCCATAACAAGAAAGTTGCTACATTCATCTGCTGTGAGAGGTCTGTTTTCAGGAGTCATTAACTCCTCATCATTTCATTTTTGGGTAGTGGAGCAGAGCAAGGCCAGTGAAAATATGGGAAGTGGAGTAAAAGTATTATGCCCAAGTCCTGGCTGCTGCTGCTACTGCCACTGCAGCTGCTGCTGCCCAGGAATATAAACTGCATGCAGTGTAATGGAGGATGTTTACAGCTGAAAGGAGTACAAATGCCAAAATACTCAGCTGCAGCTCTGAGCAAAGTGTTTCTGGCCATGTCAATAGTATGAGACTTTCTTGTTAGGCTCTTTGAGAAAGCAGTCTCCTTCAAAAATAGGGACTTGGTTGCTTCAGAGCAAAGCCAATCTGCATTTGTTTATGGTGATAGATATACCTTGCTGTCTTCTGGCACCTTGCCTTTGTGCCTTTGCTGTTGCTGAATTTCAGACTGAGTGGCAAAGTTGTCTATGTAGCACAGCAAGCCTGGGTTTCTTTCATTTTTTTCTCTCTGAGCAGACAAATAAAAAGGCATCCACTTGCAGAACTAGGCTGCTTTTTTTTCCACAGCAAATGAAGACAAGAGATTTTGGAAGGATAAAGGCTTGTGTATCTCGCCATGTGATGATTTACATGACTTATTTTTTGCAGCTGTCCAAATTACCTCTTAAAAATGTGCATTTTTGCAATAGCTCTACTCACCATTTCTCCCCTCAGTTAAGGTCTTGCCAGATCATGCAATGAAGCTGCAGTAACAGCAGTGAGGTTTGCAGGTGTGGCCTCAAATGAGGAGAGGTGAAGCTACATAACAGTGGGTGAGGGCAAAGCAGCTGGCATGGTGCATCTGTCTGCTTAGACAGCTGGATATCTCCATACAGCAGTAACTCCCTGCTCCCAGCTGCTGCTGCTGCTGCCAGCACAACTTCTGCACTTCTGCTCTTGTTTTTTTCTTTGTCTGTGTGGGACTCAGAAAGCCAAGCAAGGCCTCAGAGACTGTTTGTCTGATGTGCTTATAGGTTGCATCATAATTTTATGCAGATTTGTGATACACCATTGCAAATCTCTTGAGTGAAGAAGACATGACTCAGGACAGATCCTTTCAGAGGACATCTAGATTTGTGTTTCATTTCTTTATAATTTCTTTCTTTTTTCTAAAAGATTAAAAAAGATTCCTAGGTAATAAGCCACTTGCAGAAGGTGAGAGAGACCTTGAGAAAGAAACACCAACTATCATAATGGATGAAAAACCTGAGAGGCTTGAGGTTTTCTGGTTATTCTCCACTTTCAGTTGAGGGAAGAGCACTCCCTTGGATCTGCTTGGGTGTTCAAGAGGCAGTATATCAGGCCTCAGTGTACTGCAAGGTGCCCAGGATTTTGAGGCTGGAGGTGAACACCCGTATTTTCACTCTCCTTGTTGGACCTACGTGACCATTACTGTTATTCCAACAGAAACAGTGGAGTAGGAACAGAAAAAGGAAAGTTATGAGTTTTCCAACCCTCTCCAAATTTTTTTCTCTAAGCCTAGGATTTTATAAAACTCTAACTCCAAAACACATTAAAAGCCTGAGCTGCCTACAAAACCTCTGGCTCCACAGGGTTTGCTTATCCTTAGTAATTATCACTTAATATTTGGCCCAGCACAGCTATCTTTCAGTCTTATAAGGATAAATGTATTTGTTTCACTGCTATCTGAGCTCTTTTTCACCATCAGACTGAAATCTATAGTTTATTATTCCTGGACAGAGGCCTACACACACTATATGTTACTTCTGTAGTTCCGTCAGTCAGTGGGAAATGTTTTAGTATTATTATCATTAAATATTTTGCCAGACACTGTGGTCTTCCAGTCACATAGATAGGGAGGGAGTGGATGTGTGGCTAAAGTGCAGGCTTAAGAGATGGGAGACAGGAGTGTTTTTTCCTTGTCTGTGCCAAATGCTTAGAGAGAAAATTCCTCTGGTAACTAGAAAGGCTACAATGCCCTTAACCAGCTACTATCTCCTTGTACTCAGGCTTCTGAAACCATCAAATTAAATGAAGCATTTTGTGACCACAGGTGCATTTAGTGGTAAGGTTCAGGCTTAAATAATCCATGCAGTACTTCTTTGCATCATCTTGTATATGTAATACAGTACAAGCTTACTTCATATTTTTAAAAGAGAAATTAAAGGATCCTCAGTGCAAAGCTGATTTTTTTTTTTTAGTGGGTTTACTACCTTCTCAACATCCATTTTTTGTTGTTTCTACATGTTTAATCCAAAGGTTTAAACTGGAGCTGTAAATAATAGAGTTTAAATGCATAAGAGCCCATACAAGTTTAATCATGCTCCAAAAGTATAAAATAATGAGAAGTCACATCTTTCAGTGTCCGGTGGTTCTGTGTCAGAGTGGAAATTATAAGTGTTACTTGTTTTAATACCTATGAAATGTAACTTCCACTATTTTTATTATATTAATATTACGTGGCACAGGTGCTAATCCAAGAGGGCAATGTCAGAGCTGGGTGAGACTCAATATCATGGCAAACTCTATTTGCAATAGGAAATACATTGATTTCAGACTTCTGAATCCTCCTGTGCCAACTGCTCTCCTGATTTGTCATTCCTCAACAAGGACCCAAAATTCTGTAATTTTGTTTATGAGAGTTCCCTTAGATACTACCTGAAAACTGTGTGGGCCAGTGATCTCATCTGTGCTGGTGTGTCCGTAGTTTCACCAGGTATTCCCCACTACTGAAAAGGGAGGGCTTAAAGGCAAGCACCAGTGCTGTTGTATGGGAAAAAGAGCCAGAGGAAACAGCAAAGAGCTGATAGATTCCACAGAGAACCAGGGATCCCCAGTTCCCATAGCAGTGGTCCTACTGCGAAAGGAGGAGGGTTGAACCCATGAATCTCTCTCAGAGATTCACATCCCAAAGTTTCTGTTGGACAGACTTGCAGTCCCCTGACCTCAGCCAGACTTGCTCAGCTTGGAAAATCTGGCCCCTTTAGGTACAACTGGAGCATATTGATTTCAGGGCTGAACTTGAGGAAATTCCAGTCTACTATATTAGCCGTCCACCTGCGCTTTGGGAGATGTAACTGGACCAGGAGAAAAATAGGGTTCATAGTTTGGCAGAAAGACTTAATGCAGGTGGATGTAGAAGAGCCATATTGCCAAATGCAATAGGATGCTGATCCTTTTCACCTGCCCCAGGAGCTGCCTGCTTTTCCCCCAGCAGCAGAGGCCATAAGGACCAGAAACTCCCACGGTGGCAAGCAAGTTAATGGTTTTCGTAATGGCCTACATGCGCTACATGCATCAAATGAAACAAGTATGAAAATGGTTCATTACCTTCCTGTGTTCCAAGGGCAGGTTTTTCAAAGGAATTCACGTACAGAAAGTTGCAGGTGGACAGCTAGTAATGTTTACAAAAGCACTCGTGCCAGATTCCCATGGATTTTGGTGTAGGTTAGACCCCTGAAGATAGAGTGTGTTTAGGCATCCAAGTCCTTTGAGAGGTGAAGCATTTTGCATTTATTGCAGTGTCCTGCAGGGTGCATAAGGATTATTACTACAGTGCAGCTTGTGTGCTGTCAGTGCAACATACTGGCTTACTCTGCAGTGACTTGCTCATCTTCCCATACCCAGTGGTGTAAAATCTGTTGCATACATCCTACCTATCTACCATCCGGGGAGCCATTCTTATTTGTGTTCTGGAAGCCTTCTCTTGAGTTCACTTTTCCTATTAAGAAGTGAAAAGTACAGTGGGGGGGGGAAGGTGGGAGGTGGAGAGAAAGACAGGCAACAGTGTCCAGCACACAGCAAATTACCAGCTACCCTGCCAATTAATGTGCCAGGATTCCCTCACTCGCATATGTTATGTTGTTTTGGTGTAACTAAACGACAGTTGCATTCAGCTGTTTCTTTCTATGGAAAAAACATCTTCAAAAGAGCAGATGAGCATGACCCCATTTCTCATTTTGTTTCCCATTACTTTAATTGTATATATATATTGAATATATCATCTATCATGGAAAATTGCTTTTGTCTCTGTAACATCTGCAGGACACTATTATGGCAAACACTGGCGCATCTGCTGACGCAGGTTTTGCCCTCCTCATTTTTTATTCCATTTCATATCCACAAATTTCAAACCTGTGCTACTAGAGCTGTATCATTAAACCCACTGATTTCACTGGGAAGAGCAGGTGCTCAGTGACACAGCAGATCTGGCCATTTTGTTTTAGGTGTCTAAATATGCCTTCACTAGCTTAGACATTTGGACTCAATGTTTTTGCTCTGGGAGCATTAATCTTGCATCTCAAGTGTACACTAAATTCTAGTTTGCTTCCTCTGTCTCAGTCTGTAAAAAATTTTGTTCCATGTTTTTATTAATACCATTCAGCAGAGGGTTTTTTCTTTGTTTCACCACACTGTCAACCCGCTCCTTGCTCATTGGTAATCCCAGAATGATCTATAAGTAATGTCCCATTTATGTGTATAATTTTTATTGTTAGAAGACGAATGTAACCCTTATGCTGAGGCCAATACTTATAATTTTTTGCATGCCAGGTTTGTATGATTAACACTGAGGCTAATTTATGATGTGAGTGGCTCTGCTTAATCCCGTGACTGTCTGTGTGCAGGGCATGCATATCACCCCCAAATGCCTTGATACACATGTTAAGAATGGGAAGAGTACTTGGTGGAAGAATGTAACTTTCAAACTCAGCTGCTGCAGTTGGCACATGCAGTTCCTCCCTTCATCCACAATTTGTCTTACTTGATCTTGTGACTGCCTGTGGAAGTGCCCAAAATTGTTTTTCTTGCATTTTTCACCTGCAGGACTTTAAATTAGAGACAGGAAAAGCATTTCAGCAGTATTGAAATAAATGTTTTTCTAATTGTATGCTTTACTTTTTTTTTACTGCATTTTTCAAAGCATCAGTTTAAAGACGAAAATACCCAAGCTGGGAAACAGAAGGAGGTAGAAAACTGCAAAGTTCCACATTCTGAATTCTTTTTAATCCTGTTTTTAGGGAGTAAAGAGAGTTTGGTTCCCTTCAAATGAGCTGTCAGTTTACTCTCTCTCTCAAAGCAAGTGGAAGTTTTTCTGAGAGCCACAGAGATACTTGGATTATCTGCCAGGGACAAGGACATTCATGACAAGGTTTAGTACCTGGTCTTACTTTGTGCCTTTTTCTGTTCAACTCGGTAATATCACCACACCCCAAGGGCTGAATGCCATTTGTGAATTCAGAGCCAAGAAGCATATGCAAGACTAGGCCTGCAAATAATTTTTACCCACTCCTCACAGTACCAGCAGCTCCTTCTCAGATCCCATTTGTAAGAGAACCAGCCCAGTAAAGAGACCTTGCAAGACAATACTTTAGAAACATCTTAAATTTGTGGGTATGCGTGTGGGTGTGGGGGTGGGTATGCGTGTATAGGCCAGTTTTTGTGATAATTTTTTTTTGTATCTGTCTATATATATAGATACATAAAGCACATTATATATGCTTACAAAATTAAGTATGATTTACTCTGGTTTGCTTAAATCCCAGAAAACCCTGGGCAGAAAAGAAGCCAGGTTAGAGACAGTGAGAACATTTCCAGAAGCACAGAGCCCTGTCTTGCAGCTCCCATTCCATTGTATCCAGTTCCAAAGGCACCATCTCTACCAGAGTATTCATAAATCCTTACAGTATTTTGAATCACCCCTTTTATCAGATTAATTGAGAGTCTTGAAAAAAAAATTAGTACTTTGTAGTGTGTTTGGTAACTAATAATAATCAGGGAATTTATTAAAAAATAAATCTGGTTTTGACAAGGAATTAACGAGAATCATAAGTAAAGCTTATAGCTGATTTTTTTTTAATTGAATGAATAGGTAATTTCCTTCAAATGTATAAATCTTCACATGTAATGTGTTCAGAAGACTTTGAGTCTTTTTCCAAGAGATGTGTGAGTTCCTAAGTTCCTATAACTTTCAGTGGAAATTATGCTTGCTGGATTTTCATCACAAAAACACCAAAGAAAAGCCAACAAAGATTCATGCTTCTAAGTCACTTCCGGTGCTTTGCAAAAGCACAAAAACTGATATTTTCACCTGAAAGCAGGTATTCTGTTCTTTTGCTGGTCTTTTCCTTGCTTCCTCTTCTTTTTTTGAATCACAACAGAATAGCTTTGCTGTGGCCAATAAACTTTTAAAACAAACTAACACAAAACTCTTATAAATTCACCACAAGCAATAGATAAGAAAGCAGGAACTTACATTAGAGCAAGTGTAAACATGCATTTAGTGTTTGTGTCTATTTACGCCATTTACACATTTATACCTCATTCCTGTGTGCAAACTAGGAGAATGATAAAATGTGCTGAAAGCTATGGAAATAGAATTGAAAGAATCCTTGCAGATTTATTAGGAAAAAACCCTACCACTTTTCCTAATGTTTCCATTCCTGGCTCTAGAAAGTCTGCCAGGTTAATCCTCTGTTGTAGTCAGTGGGAGTTTGCGACTAACTTCAATGGAAATAAGTTTTGGTTCTTTTACTGTAAATCCTCTTTTAAGAGACTACAACTGATCAGTAATGACTCATTCAGAAGCAGATCTGGTGAGCTGTTTGAAAAAGCCCTTGTCTGTATTTAGCACTGCCTGAAATTTATTATTTAAAAATTCAAATTATGATTAGCTCATGAAATACAATTGAAAAGTTTCCTTTTTTCTTTAACCCAGCCTCTTCCTCTCTTTACCAGGCTTCTTCTCCTAAAAAAAAAAAAAAAAAAAAAGAATATAAAATATTGCCAGTAATTATGTGTTATGTGATTTTTATGGCCTTGAAATTTATTACAAATGTTTTTGTGGGTGGTACAAAGTATTTGAACAGGTTTTAAAACTAGTTAGGAATTTATTAAATATTTGTGATTGTTATTACAGGTTATGTTTTATGACCTAGGGTTGATTTATATGTACAAAAACTGAAAGGTGATGCAATGTAACTCCTTCAGCGTTCTTCTTCAGTAATGCTCTATAATGCACAGTGAGATTTGCCAAGCTAAAGAGGTTCTACATATGCTGAAGCACAAAAAGTGACCATTACTGAAGCAGAAACCAGACTATTCTGCATATCCTGTTGGTTCCACTAACTTGGAAAGGTTTCTAGGTAGTATTTACAAAGAGCTTTTTGCAAATTTTAAGAAACGAACTTTAGATGTTGGATTAAGAACATTTTGCTAAACTAAATGTTGAAGATCACTTGAAATATATATGTAGAAATACTTTCCAAAGAAGGAGTAAAATAATTGCTGTTATGATGTATGTATGATTAAAAACCTTGATTGATTCAAGGAAAGGCACAAGGCACATCATCTATAACAGCTGGACCATAAGGTTACCCAGATTATTTCATGATGCACACATTAAAAACTGTGCAGTAATGAGTAACAGTCCAGAAAAAGACACATGGATGTATTTGCACAGCAGACGTCCTGCTATTTAGCTGACTTTCTCAAAAGTGCTGGTAGACCTTCCATATCCTATCCCATTTCAACTGCAGATCATAACATCAACCACACCATGCAAGGATTCCCCATACTTCTTCTCTCCTCATTTGTTTTATTTTCCCTGTTGGTTGCTCATCAGAAATGGTTCCCATCCTGACTGGTTTGAGAACAGATAATAATGAACAGCAACTAACCACAGAAAATGTTAAATCTGAACAGGATGTTTCCAAATAAATAAGAAACATGCTTCTGCCTTGAAAAAAAAAAAAAAAAAAAAAAAAAAAAGAAAAAAGAAGAGGAAATTCAAATGCAATGGCTATTTGTATACATAAAGGCTTTCCCTTTTCCCTCCTAGCTGCTAGAAAATTATTGATTGCCGATAAATTTAGAATTGGATATTTGTTCCACCTTACTTTATGATGGGAAATCTTGAGGGAAAAGGGCATGAGTGGTGCAAGGGCTGAGGTGGCTTCATCTTTTCTCCACAAGCCTGGCATATCAGAGTTTATAGACAAGCATCTTGCTGGCCCAGAAATTGGTCAGTAATTTGTCTTCAACTGTCAGAGGTAGTTGTGGTTGGGAAATGAGTCACATCTCCCTCTGCTTCTGTTTTTGAAACAGAGAGATTGCCAAACTAATGACCTGCAAGACTATTCAGGTTTCTCAAATTGTAAGGTCACAAAGGAAAAAAAATATGGCTTATGCTTTGTTTGAGCCATCTCTATGTACTTGCATTGCAGCCAGCAGCAATATGTTTCTGCTTCATTTCAGCATTCAAAATCCACGGGATTCTTTTTCTTACATCCTTGAAGGCAAAGCAAAAAATTGGTATTCTTGAATATAGAAAGAAGTGGTCCAAGTGCCCTCTGGACTGACAGCAGAGGGGAAATTCCCAACAAGTCATATATACAAATCCATGGTGGGCTGCTGAAGAATAGTCTGTGTTTTCATCCAAGTTCATTCTGGCCGTGAAAGCAAATCCTGTCTAAATCAAGAAATGATCCACATGGACATTTTCTCTTCAGCTCTTTCCCCCACCATACCGTGACTGTCAGCATACTCCCAAACCTTGCCTAAATTAGAACATGACACTGCACACACAGCTCTTCCCTAAATAGCAGATGAGAGAAATGTTGTATAGCTTAAGCCACCTTTGGAAAGTGTAAAAGTGTTATAGTGATGTAAAAATAAGTGTCATGCTGAATGACAATAGAGGCTTTTATTTATTCATTGGCTGTTGGAGATTTTGAGTGAAAATTTCTGTAAGCTCTTTGGCGCGAGTTTTAAGTCTCTGTTGAATCCATTAAAACACTAGGATGTAGCAAAGAGGCACATCATTCCTTCTTTAGGCACTTTGCTGCCATTTATATCAATGGAAATTAGATAATTCACACACCTGGTCCTTCATCTAACTTTCCCAACTGTGTCCTTGGGGTGCTGAACTTGAGACACTGAAAAGGGCCTATTTTTAATGTTAATAAAGTCACTTTCAGCATTCTAGGTACTGTTACAGTGAGTAAAACTTGGCATTCCAAAGTGGACACACCTACGGTCCCTAATTACTTTTAATCTATTTTATACCTTTATTTGCTTTTATGTAAAGGCAGGCAGAACAATATACAGCTTCTCTAGCTGTTTGCATCCTCCATCTTTAATTTCACATTAACACCAGGGTCGTGGGTTCAGTCCCCATACTTGGCACTCACTTTAAGAGTTGGATTCGATGAACCTTGTGAGTCAATTCCAACTCAGAATATTCTGTGAAATCTGTCAATTTAACACACATTAAAAGTATGTTTCTTTCTTAACTTTGAGGAAGGTTTTCTCCACTATTTCTGGCTATTCCCTGATTCATCTTAAATGTCCCTCTTCATATTTAGTATTATCACTTTTCAAATCTGTTACTAAAAATATGTACATGCACATGTGCCAGTACACATATATGTACATCCATAGTTACTGTTGAGGTGATTACACATGAAGGCTGTGCATTTTTCTTGATATAGTAAAAAACTCATTAAAATGCAGTTTTTATTGTGCAGTATTCATAATGTCCATTATTCTCATTTATGTAATATGTGCATTTCAGATGTATGTTTAAATTCAGTGCAGCTTAAAAGGCAGGCAATTGCTTTTCTCTAAAGAATTTATTTTTCTCTAGGTAGGTGAGACACTTGCTTTTAATTTCTCATCGCAGAACATTCTTTCAAGTCTCTTGAAAATTTTATTGTTTTTTGCCTAGAACACTTCCAGGCAGTTAACTGGTTTCAGAAATAAATACAAAAATTCAGATGATGTCAAAACCAGCATGAAAATCTGCATGCTGATCTTACAAAATAATAAGTACTCTGAGTGCAATCCAGAAAGTACATTTATCTGTAGGCATTCCTTTGTAGTATTTGTAGCCCGTGACTGAAACTTTAAATATAGACAAATCAAAGTGAGATCTTCCTTTCAGTTGTGTAATGCTGGGGCTCTGTCCTGCCTATCTTTAATCACTGGGTTGTGGGCACATTGTTGTACAGCTTGGAAGAGGGATCCTTATATTCAGTGACCCCCTGCTCTATGATACTGCTCCTCCTGGCAGTGCCTCACAGCAATCCTTCTCCTACAGCACTGTGCGTTTGGTCAGGTATAATGATTTTATTTTGTGTCTTCCTGGACACATATCTAAACATGGTGTTAGCAGCTCACTGGGTTGCCTCTGCCCCAGAAGTATCCTTGGTGGACTTTCTTGGCAGTTGCTGTAAGAAGCCATCATGATGCAAAACTGGGGCTAAGTGTGCTGATCATATTCTAGGTACTGGCCTTTGCAAGAGACTTTTTTAACTTAGAAGAGTGGAGACAAAAAGGCCAAGGGCTCCTGGCAGGGACACTGCAGCCAACACCAGCTGAACATGGGTAAGTCTTGTGTGAGAGTGTATAGAAAACAAGGATGGGCTCATCCCAGCCCTTGCACTGACAAGAAAGGGCAACTAAGCCAGCACTTTGCCCTTTTTCAGAAGTCTATGATTTTTAAATCCTTTTAAGAGTACCACGTCTGTGGTTCAGACATTCTTCTACTTTAACTTTGATCCCTGCTTTCACATCATGTTGTCCTGCTGGGGAGGTTAAACTGGAAGTGTGGAAATGCTCCCCTGAAGCCCCAGATCAGTTTCCAAGAAGTGTGCATGAGCCTGGGGCAGCACGGGTGGGACTGGCTGTCCTGCAGGGCTTCACCTCCCTGGAAAGGAGTTGTAGGAGCTCTGGGGCCCCAGGGAATGCAAGAGGAGGGCATTTGACTCAGAAATGTCTGGGTTTGAAGCAGGTGGGACCCCATGGATTGAGCCCACTCACAGCAGACTGGTGACCTTACAAAATGGGACTGAGCCAGGTTGTGACAGATGGTGTCCCTGGATCTGAGACTGGGTCCTGGCTCTTACTGTTTAGTTAATTAATTGGGAGGAACATAAAAATTAACTTGGTAAATTGTGTATACAGTATAAACCCCCTGATTTTGTAGACAGCAAATCCTGTGCTGGAGTAAAATGACAAGTATAATCAAAGTTGCTGGTAGATTTTGATGTTTTCCTCATGGCTCTTGTCAGTTTATTTTTAGAAGCAAATTTGGGAGGACATTACTAAAAGACCTATGATCTGATGAGGTTTATTGGACTGATGGGATAGAGCCATTCCTGGTGCTCATACATACCTCAGTAGTGCTTATCTTTAGCAAGTCGTCAGTGAAAAACCGACTTGGTGGAGTGTATTTTTCCACAGCTAACAAAATCGCCTTAGTGATGTATCTTACAGCAGGTAAATGTTGAAGTCTGATTTCTGAGACTATTGCCTGAAATGTTGTACCTAGTTAAGAAGGAAAGAAAAAGACACAGAAGTGTCCACCCTCTGTTGACTCTGGCTGACATCCATGTGCCAGTAGGAAAAATAAGTCGATTGGGTTCCTTGCTGTGCTTTGGGGTGCAGGCTGCTGCTCGGAGAAGGGTTGTGCCTATTAGAGGCAAACCATCATTTTGTGCATTCAGAATGGCACAGGAAATCAGAGACAGCGAGGCAAGGGTGAGCAATGAAATTAAGCCTTTTTTTGCAGGCACAGCCTCTATGCCAGCAGCTCGAAGGGAGTCAGTTGTCCCAGTTAAACCCATGGAGGAATGTCCTTCCCTTTGGTGAGATTCCAGAAAACACACACACACTTTAAAGCATTTTTCTATCCCAGCGATGTCAGTCTCAGGGCAAGAGACCCATCCTCTTTTGTCAGTTCTTCTGAGATGTGGGTGATACCTCTGTGCCAAGATAGTCATTTACTTTTCACAGTGGCTTTTTCCAGCAGGTTTCCAGGAATGAGAAGAACAGCTGGAGAAACTGAATGCTATGCTTCATTGGTGGGGGGAAATTCTCTGTACTGCAATATTAGTACTCACTCCCTGTTGTGGTCACCAAGTACTGTCATCAAGGAGCTTTCAAGGGGCTGGTAAGGAAGTGGGATGTACTGAAGCTCTCATGCTTGAGCTATTCAAGTCCAGAAGGGTAATGCAGGGAGTATGTTTATCATGTAAACAGTGAACCGTCTGTAAGAAGGGAAGTTTTATGCAGTGATGGAGTTGTGGGAAATGAGAAACCACAAATTAATGAGAAACCCTACCGAGGTTAAAGTTATTTACTGATTAGATTTGATTTCACTGTGTTTGGTCAGATTGGAAGGGGAAAAAGACAGCACGGTGTGATAAATCTTTTACTGGCACTGATCTGAGATTATTCATAAGTGAGACTAACCCACATCAGTACCAACAGCTTATGCTGTATCATTCTGCCAGCTGGATGTGCCAGCTGAACAGCTGTTTCAGGCAAATCTTCTTTAAGAAAATTCTTACTAGAAATTGTCTCTTCTCTGTTTACCTGTGGAGGTCCAGTAGTGTTTTCTGGTATTTATTCTTTAGGGGGATTTTGGAGAAATAAACAAGTGACTAAAAATACCACTGTAGTTACATTGTGACTAGAAGCAACCCAACTTCCCACTCTAATTTCTTGGGACCTTCCAAGTATAGTTACCAGGTTGTGCAGAAAACCAGGAATCTCCCCTTTCTATTCAGACCACATGCTTTTCTGCATGACCTTGTGCTCAAGGTCACGCAGAAAATCACTTCTGTCCAATATCAGGATTTAATCTGATTGGGGTTTTTTTTTGGCTAAGGTGATATATTTGATATATTTTGGGAATGTACCTCCAGTTTGAGGAAAGACTGAGAATGGTGGGATGGTAAAAGATACTTTAAATTTCAGAAGCAGAGATGAGGCACAATTTTAAACATTGGGTACTTTTTTGTTGATGCAATTTATGACAAAATGCCAATCTCTGATTATATAGAAATCGGAATAATAACTTGTAGCCCAGGACAGTGACATTTGAGGGATTTTTTATGAAGGTTGGAACAATGGTATAAACTTATTTTGTGTCACAGTTTCAACTGTTTATCAAACCCTTACCTGCCTGAAAAGAAAGAAAGAAAAAAAAAATAAAATGTCTAAATTCTAAAGCTGGTTTGGCCTGAAGAATTCAGGGCATACTTAGCTCACACATAATTGCCATGCATCCATTGCTTCTAGCATGCATCTGGCTTGCATTTGACCAGCTCAACACATGGAAAAAAGTTGTTTGTTGCATCTCTCCTTTGGACTTGGCCCTGTTGCTTTTGTTTGTTGCAATGTAAGGTAATTTATGCAATATTGCTGTAAAAGTGAGCTTGAAAGAAATAAGAAATCTTGGGGTTACTGCAGGAATGTTTTTCCTCTGCTGTGGTCAGGTTTCACTTGTACTTTATGAGCAAATTGTTAATTTCTTGAAGTTACTATATCATTACGACCTGAATGTATGAAATTATTAATTAACAAAGTAAAAGTGTGTGAGAAAGAGACAATATTCCCCTCCAGACTGCATCATCTGAGAAGAAAATAGCCATTTGGGAAATTATTGTCTCCTACACACAAGAAGTAACAGAGGGGAATTTTAAAAATTAAGTGTCTGCACAGATTGAAAGCAAAACTTCTGAAACTATTCAGAGCTCTAACAGATGAGACATGCCTACAATGCTGACAACTATCAAATTCTACAAGAAAATATTTTAACTTCCCAGGTGATACAGATGTGTATCACTGTTTCAGAGCATCAGAGTTCACAGTGTTCCACATCTAGAAGTACAGCTTTGACCTTCTGTGTATGAGCCAAAAGAATAATTTCTGGATGTAAATGCAGCTTAGGAGAAGGTCAGGTCTGAGTTCAAAGAAGTCTAAGGTTTCAGTTCAGATTTGTTTACTCTGAAATCTTGCCAGACCTCTATTGTCCATTATGTCCTCGGTGTCTTTTAACATAGCAGTTCAGTGATGGTGATTAATACACAGGAGCCCACAAAGAGCTTCTTGGTCATGTTTTACCAACTAATTGAAAATAAAATTGAGAGTCTTCTTTTCTTTTCATGATGCTGATGGAGAAGTGGTATCCCTGGGACTCATAAAAATATTCCTATCTGTATCACATTTTACAACAATAAAACTTCTGACGGATAAAATCCTTCTCCGCGTTCCAGCTTCTCCCTACTAATGATGCCTATTGTGTAATGCTGTCATAGTTACTGGGTCTTAGTAACGTAAAAGCTCTGAGAATCGTTGTACCTAGACAAGAAAGAGCAAGATACTTGCTGAGATTTCTGAAAAAAAGTTCAGAAGACCTACATAAAAAGTTTGGATCTGTGAAAATACATAACCATTTCTTCATAAGGCAGGTCTCTCTTAGGCCACTTGATAAATGACTGCCAAGTCAGGAATGTGGAAGCTGCAATACTAAAGTCACACTTCTACTGATATTTCTACCATCAGGTATCAGTATTTCACCTGATATCAAACTTGAAGCAGACTCAGTTTCAACTGAAAATTCACAGTGCCTGAATCCAACAGCCCCAGCCACCTTTGGCATTTTGCATATGATTCCCTCATTGTGGAGCGATTGTGGGTTTTGATTCAATTATCCCCCTAAGACCCCATGCACAGAGGTGCATCGTGGTGCTGTATATTTGGATTGCTATTCTCAGCGTGAGTTGTTTGTCAGTCAGGTTCTTTCCCTCTAGTTCAAATGTTCCTGAAATCCAGAAGGGCTCTGATTTCATAGGTCTAGTAGAGGTTTCTCACAAAACCAGAGGTATTTTCAAGACACCGAGAACCACAAATTCAGCCCCCATTGAATTTCAGTTTCCCTTACAGGTCATTATTGTTTTCACCACTTTATAGCAATACTGGCCAAAATCAATCTTTTACAATTCTACTTCCTACTCATATTAAAAGAAAAAGGTTGGAGCTTTTAATTAGAGCTATTTATATTTTCAAAATACGGAAGACATTCTGAAAAAGGAATTGTTTCTGCAGCCAATTCGGGGACCTTCTGTCTACAAAATCTGCTCTAGACACTTTCCCACCACAACTTTCTTTCCATTATTAGGAACTTACACCACTCCGTATTTAGCTTGGTATTTTGCCAAAAAACGTTCTTTAGGTCTCTATAGTACAAACTCTAACAGAAAGCATAACACAAGGAAAAAAAAAAGGTATTTTTAAGTCCCCTACTTTTTTCCATTTTCCCATCAGAAAAAAAATTTAAAAATATTAGTAATATAAATCCATCTCTGTTCCAGTTTTTGCTCTGGTTATTTATACTCTTTTAATGTGATCCATGTAGAAAAGTTAAACGTTATTAAATCCATTCAGATAGTTCTTCAATCTATTCAGGAGCTGAGTGTACCTGGCATAGGCACTGAATATTTCCTTTTGGTTTCTGAACTAGAAATAATACTTGAAGTAAATTATTTTCTGCTGTGATAATGATGATACTACCAGACGTCCTGAGTGAAAAAGGCCAGGGAGGTTCTGATCCCGACTCTCATTCTGATATTATGTCGTACTTTTTTTCCCTAAGAAAACTCATCTCAGTTTCTGTCTGTGGTTTTCAGTAAGAACAGTCCTTTTCCCTCTTCCTGCACAATTTTTCAGCCAGATTAACTGAACTACGAAAAGGTCAAATGACTTACTTGAAGGGTAAACCATGAGTCAGTAGCACAGCTAGAACTGAATCAAATCCTTTCCTGTCTTCCAGTCCAACCACTAGACAACTCACAATTGCTTTTATTGACCAGAGAGATTTAATGAAGTCAACATTAGCTGTGGTACATGCTAGCATGAGTCTCTGAGCAGTTTTAGTATACATTCATATGAGTCTGTGAAAATCAGTCACCTTCTAGCAGCCATTCATAGGGTATGTGGCAGACAGCAGACCTTGGGTCCCTCTCTGTGCATGCCCTGTGTCCTGTCTGTTCATTTCTCTGCTTGCACACTCAAGCCATGCTGCTGTGCTCCTGTCTGCACTGGGAGCTGGTGTGTATGGTCCTGGTCATTAGCTGAACTACAACCTTCGCTCCAATCCTCAGTTCAGCTGCCCTTTCTTTGCAGTCAAGAGGGGAAAAGGCCTGTAGTCATATGAGATTATGGTTTGGAAAATGTTCATAAACACTGGAAAAGATAAACTCAACAATCTATTTTGACCTTAGAGTCTACCGATGTTTGTTTTAGCTGACCTATATGCATCTGCACATATTTTGGCAGATAGATGCCTGGAAACTTTGTGGAGAGGCTGATGGAAAATACTGTAAAAAAAAAAAAAAAGAAAATATGGCTGAAAAGGAAGCTTGAGTAGGCATCTAATCTCTCCTCATCTAAAGCAAGATGGGCTTTGTCTACATTACTTCTAGTAGCTGACTCAACTGCTACCCTCTACCTCTCCAGGCAATCTGTGCTGTCACTTCCCAACTCAAATTATTAGGTTCAATACTCAGGGAATATTTATTGCCCTCCCTTATTGAAATGAGTGTGTCACTTACCTGGGACATTTACATATGATGTAAAGCAATCAAAAAAATATCCATCTCCCATCTCCTCTTTTTACTGAATAATGCTCGGTACTGTCTTTCTCCTAATAAGACTCCATTTGCAAAGATTTTCCAGATGTTGTTCTACACAGTTGCCTGAGTATGTGAAGAAAAGGTAATAGGAAAAAAAATGGTTTAAAATGATACTGAAGATTTGACTTTTCAGTTTTTCAAAGCCAGGAAACTAATACTGAATCATCTGACTGTGCTGTGCTGCCATGTTTTAGCTCATACAGCACACAAGATAACCACTGTTCAGTGACCCTGCAGTAACTCAGCAAAATGGGATGACTGGAGGATGATGTTTCTTCTATAAATCATCAGGTCTGTAGTATATATGTGCAATAGACAGGACTTGGGAAATAGGGAAAAATGGGACTGTTATGGAATACCAGAAGGACTTCTAGCATGTTTCTTTTACTGATGACTGGTTGGCAGCTCAAAAAAAAGCTCTCTAGTATAAGGTCATGATATAAATTAAAATGGAAAGAGGTACTATTAGATCCTCTTTTCCATTCCCTGTCACTGTGGAATTGCTCCCTACAGTGTTCTTGAGTGTTTTGTCCAGTCTTCTCTGAAATAACTTAAGCAACAGGGTTTTCATAGCTTCTCCTTGGAATCCTACCCCACAGTGTAGTAGATCTCATTAATAGGAAATGTTACTCTAAAGCATAAATCTTCCTGTTCTCCATTTCATCTCATTAATTCCACTTATACTACCTTCTCTGGTCCTAATCAATCCCTTTGCTGCTTAAGTGTTTATATCCTCCTAAGACTTATGGGGAATTATCATAGCCCAGTTAGATATCATTCAGCCAAGATATGTGCAAAGCCCATTCCCTTTATTTTCCTTCAGCCCACATCTAAGCCCTGGCTCATTTTTTCCCCCGCTCTGAAGTCTCTTCAGTTTGTCATCAAGCTGCCCTCAATTTAAGTGAAAGAGAGCTCTGGTCCCTACACTACAGCCAGAGATGTGGCGATCAGGTTTCCAGAACACCAGCGATCCCCAACTCACCACAAAGTCAGATGGAGTGGCCCCAGAGACCACTCAGGAAGAAGAAAATAAAGGAGAGTAGCAGTTTGCAGGGAAAGAGCAAAGTAAAATGGCAACCAAACAGCACAAGTGGTGGCCCTGAAGGGAAAAGGGCCACAGGAAAGCTTTGCAGGAGTCCTGGGAGCTACGCCATCGCAGTGAGGCATGGCACCAATAGCTTACACCCTGGCTGGCAGCCCTGAGTGCTAGTGGGGTAGAAATGCTCCCAGATCACTCCATGCCCACCCCACGTCAGTTGTGACAGGCAGGGCTGGCGTCAGCATTGCAAACCATCCCACACTGCCCCGTGCCATGACCTCACGAGCGGCAGCGGCCCAGGTGAGCGTGAGTTTCACAGATGGACAAAGCCGACTCTGTGCACAGGTTTTTTCCTTGTGACCATAAAATTAAGGAGTGGGAGAGAAACCTGGGCTGTATCATAGTCTCCTGGTGGTCCACTCCCTACACTCAGCCTGCAGACCATCCAAAACGTTGTCATTTTATCCCAGAAGACAAGCAGGCCTGGGGTAGATCCAGAACGGATTACAACATAATCCAATTCACAGGGAGGGGTATTTTTGAAAGAGGATTATTTTTTTTCTCTCTGGCTGGCTGCCAAAAATAAATAAATGTTGTAAGTATAATGTAATGTTTTTAGAGAACATGGTGATGGAAAGAGAGAGCTTGTTTCCATATCAACATTAAAGGGAGGGAAAGAGTAATTTGATTTTTTGCACTGTGCAAAGCAATCTGAGGTATAAATGTCGGTATTTCACAGTGGAATTTCAAACACAGTCATAGTCTGAAGAAAGCAGTGTTTCATTTCTAATCAGAACAATGTACTGTGGCTGTTTGCTCTGCATTTCAGCATCAAAAAGCCTCTGCCTGAACCTTTTGTGACCTTCAGAGAGTTTTGCATAATTAGCTTGATTAAAGACACGGCACAGTTTTAGCACCAGAGACCAAAAACCACAAATTACTGAGGATCACATGCTTTGCAAAAGAATACCATTCATGTGATTATTTGTTTTGCTCTCATCATTTTTGAAATATTACTCCATTGCTTTGACTTGAATTTCTGGTTGTAACAGATAGCCAATTCCCAAATAAAATATAAGTCTTTACAAAAATGTTTCCATTGCATAGAAAACTCTTATTGGATTTCTGCAAAGTCATAGAGTTGTTTGATATTTGTATTAGGGATGTGACTGAAAAACACCAGCAGTACAAAGACTTTCAGCTATCTAGAGTGTCATTTCACAAGGCCTTCCTTAGACTTTGCTTTTACCATTTTGATTTTAGTGTGTTAATCTCAAATTTTAAAGTGTGACAAAGCCAATAAAAGACCAGATCAAGAATGCATGATAGATAATACATCAGAGAACTTTTGCATCCAGAGAGCATTGGGTCACCTTATAGAGAGCAGTTTGGGGACTGCTCTGATCAAAGAATCCAGAAGAGAGCTGTGGGGACTTGCAACAGAGGGGAGTACTGCCGTAGTGTTCCTTGAACCATACATACACAGCAGGTGCCCAAAGAATTGCCAGAACAGACATACCTGGCAGCAGGACCCACCTACCTGCCTGCCTAGTTCTTTTCCTCTCCGCTCACACAAGAGGTAGTAATTTCCCACTACCTGAGGGTGGTGGAAGGAAAAGTTCTCAGAATGTCCCAAGCATCCCAGATGGAGAGCTCTGTTATAAGATCCTCATCTTCTGCCAAACACCATTTTTCCTCACTGCTTTGGTGCAGAGTGGCTGTGGATCCCTGTCCATCTGCTCGCCTTTTCTAACAGGTTTTCTGACACACTCCCTGTCCCTTTAACTATGGATAAAAAGGACTTGGGCAAGTGCAGTTATGCTCATACAATCTGTGTTCACGTGCCTATGCAGTTGCATAAGGCCAAGTTTACATCTCCCGCTTTGCAGTAGCTACCAGGCTAAAGAAAATGATCAGCTACCTTACAGGGCTTGGAAGCTATTTCAAGTAACCCTGCCCTCATCCACACTGTACCTACAGCCTTCATGGTCTGCTGGAAAGACTGCACAGATTTATGCAACCCTCTGCTGTTAGCACACCCTCATTGCTGCAAAAGATCTCAGCTTGAGACCTTCATGCGTTAAAAGAAATTAAGGAAGTTGCAAAATCTGTTGGTACAATAATAACAGTGGGTGTTCTTACTGAAACCAGTATAAGCTGGTTGAGTGGCACATCTGGGATGGTTTTAAGAAGAAACTTGATTAATACCACAGATGACTGCTATTTAAAGCCATTCATTTTGATGCATAGTTTGGGGGAGGTTCAGTTTACCCCTAAGGAAAAAGCAGGAGTTAATACAGACAGTGAGTGTTTGTGCTCCACTGGATGGTATTGATCACTGGCAATTTATATTTGATATTTTAAAAGTGGGAGACTTGATTACAATACACAGGAGGACATTTCAATAAGGCAAAAAGTGCAAGAAAAACAGTAGCAAATCCCTCTGCTCATTAGATCAGACATTTAAACTGAAGGTCAGGTATGACAATATTATTGGGAAAATAAATACATTTGCATATTGGTCATTTAAAAATTCCTGTTTCCAACACTCTCCTTTCAGGGATATAAGCTTATTATCAGGGTTGAAGAATCTCGGATTGGAGGAACTTGGAAGAAACTTATGTTCCACAAAGGAATGGGACACCAGAGTACTTATCCAAAGGATGTGAAGGATGAAAAAATAGATTGGATACTGGCACAGGTATATATGACAAGTAATTAGATATTGCTGTTGTTAACCAGAGTTAAATGTCCACACACTATTTGTAATAGATGAGAGGAAGAAGCTGGAAACCTTTTACTTCAAAGGGTTAAGCTTCACGTGCATCCTTGAGAAAGTGAGACATGAGTTAGCAAAATGAAGGATCATATTTGCAGTGTACAGCTTATAAAGGACAAAGGCCACATAACTCTGCTCAGGAAATTCAGCTCTAGTCTTTTCCAGTGAGCGTGGTCTGAGCAGCTACGATCAGAAGTAGGTGGAGATGGGTGGTGAATCCTTTGTTATCACACTGTAACTCTTCAGAAGCCTTATGACAGTATTCATGTCTTTGTGGGATGCACAGAAATGCTTCTCTTGGTATAAGACAGCCTAAGATGGATGCAACTTTTGGGATGAACAGATTTTAGGCAGCATTCAGTTCAGCATACGGACTAGTTGCAGCACCATATGGAAGGTGACGATATTATAGCAATAGATGTAGCGGATCGGATTGTGATCTGGCTTGCACCAGTTCTAGGCAGATGCAACTCCTTCAGCTTTAATGGACTTACCACAGCTTCACACCAAATGAAGTGAAATGAATTTTGGGTACAATGCATCTACATTAAGCAATGAAAGACTGGTGATTTGTGTGATATCTTTTTTAATTTCTCTCTTTTTTTTTTTTTTTAAACTAAAGTACTAGCATGTTGTGTGGGGAGGCATTTTTTATTCTTATTAACAGTTGGCATTCTGTTTGTTGTAAGCTGTGTGTGGGTTTCTGTGCAAGACAAAGGCATGGCACTGCTCTGGCTAGGAAGCTTTGTGCCAGCTCTTCACTGAGCAACTTCACAGCAGTTTTGGACATATTTTTCTACATTGGGAGTGAAGAAAACAGAGCATGTGTGCACAGCAAAGGCAAACTTTCCAAACCTGGTTAATCTCACTGTACCCATGCTGTGCAAGCCTCGGCTGCTCTAAATTAAATGGAGCTGGAGGAAGCAAAAGCACAAGGACTAAAAGAGAAAACAAAGGAGAGAAGCAGTGAAGAACATGAGGAGGTAACAAGATAGGGGAGAGAGCACTGAGCAGAAGGCAGGCTGTGATAGTAGTGCTGTTCTTGGAAAAGAAGCGCGCAGAGAGAAATATTTTTTGCAGATAAAAAAGAACTAGAGATTTTGAGCGGTGCTGCCTTTTCTCTCTTTCTCTCTGTCAGAACTTACTTCCTGACAATTCATTTTGCTTCACTACTCATCAGCCTTTCCTGAGAATAGGTGGCTGGCGACAAGAGGCAAATGGTCTTCTAAAAGAAGAGCTTCCAGCTTGGTTTAGTATGTATATGCAAATATCTGCATTAACTGATATTTCCCCTAGCAGGCAATCCTGCATTTGGAAGGACAGGGAGGAAAATGAGAGAAGGTTAACAGGGTAGGGAAGATGGGAAGCAGGGTAGGGAAGATGGGAAGCAGCAGAGGTCAGGGCTGAAGAAAACAGCAAGAACTTAATTCCATGGCCCTCTTCCTCCTCTTCTAGCATCCTGCTTGGCTGTGGCTGGAGAACATCTGATGTGTAGGCAGCACTCAGTGCCCAGGAATTTATATGGCCTTGACGTTCACAGGAATAGGTTTCTACAGTTGTTAGAGATGCTTTTGTCTTGTCAACATGGAAAACAGCCTGGTTAAGTCCAGGCCTGGGAGGCAGTTGCAGATTAGGAAAATTGTCTTTGGAGTTGTTTGTATGGGCCAATGTAAATTTGAAAAGGACAGTATGCTATTGCTTTACTTTTTTTGGCCACAACTAAATAAAGAAAATATGTTGTAAATATAAGAGGTATCTACTTTCAACTTTGCAGGCTTAAAAAGACTGATGATCTGGATTATAATCAAAGTTTGGGATTTAATTTTCCTATAGGCTGCTTTGATGAAACATGAAGAAAAACTGGCTTTTAAAATGTTATCCTCTGTGCAGAAAGACATTGCCGATTGTTCCAGCTGATCTGTTGCCTTTGCAATTGCTATCTGGCTGTCAAGTAGAAGTCAATAGAAGAATGTGCTGTAACAGCATGGTGGAGGGACTGGAAAGGCAGCCCACAGGCTGACAGCATGTGATACCCACCTACCTCCTCTACAACTGTCCATGCCACGATATAGGACAAGGGTAACCCCACTGAACTAGCGTAAGACCGGGGCTTCAGCTGCACACACGAGGAGTTACAGGGGAGTCATGATGTAACCACAGAGAGCTGAGCACGATGCACCATGAAAGCAGCTCCTTTACCACCCTGTCTCTTCTTTTCACACACAGTCATTTTGTGCGAGCTCACTGAGTGAGAGTTGGGCCAGCCGACAGAAATGACCCTGCATAATTTCTTTCATATTTATTGGACCAGATGACCTGTTAGAAAAAGCAGACAAAGAGAAACTCATTTACAGTGCTTGAAAAGGGGAAAATAGCTGTTGATGTTCCCATGATTCTTGGGGAAGTGATGAGGTGGAACTGCAGCACAAGACACGCCACGTGTGTGCATTAGCCATCCTTGCACTCATCTGAGTTGCCACAACAGCTGTGCAATGCCGAGGGCCAGGGTATGCACTTCTGCAAAGTTGCAGAAGGGAAAATACAGCATTTGTTCTGCTTTTAGCTCAGCTGATGTCATAATCCACTCATGTGAAAAGAAAAGCTTTTCTCTTTTGGTGTTTGAATGTTTTAATCTGTTCCGTACTTCTGTCACCGATAACCTGCCTTTGAATGTTGGCACAATCCGCATTATACTTAATCCAGAGCTATCTTTATTAATGTAATTTTTTTCTAATATGTCAAATGCTGCCAGGAAGCTACTCCTCAGTAAGGACTAGTTGTGTGGAGGATTTCAGCTCTTGGAGCTCAGCTGGTTTTAATTACCCACACAGATAAGTGTAGCCATTTATTTTCTTTGAACTGGAAAAGGTTGCTTTTCTATTTTTAACCCCTGAAGACAGCTGAGTAATTCAACTGAAAGTCCTCAGTCCAGAAATAACCTTTTTTTTTTTTTTCTTTTTGCCCTATGAGGATCAAATTGTTTCTCATGAGCCAGGGTTTAACCCATAGCTGTTCAGTTCAGTTTTATTATATTCAGGACAGGTTTTCATAGATGGGTAATAACCAGAGTCTCCAATACTCATCCAGTGTGGCATTGAGAACGTCTTGCAATTTCCATTTGAGAGAGTGTCCTTTTGCAGCAATACTCACACAGAGAGATACTGCTTAGTAGGGTTCCTCACTGAGTAAGATTCTATTTGACATATACGAGGGTGGCAAGTTCTGGTCCAAAACAAACATGTATGATCAATTTTCCAAAAGTGCTCTGCATGTTGCCCTTCATGCCACAATGGGGAGAAACTGCATGCTAAGCACTTACAAAAATCTGGCCCTTGTTTGAATGTGAATGGGGGCTTGAGCTCTTTGGAAAATCTGGCAGCAATTGTGGGTGCTGAGTACTTAGGAAGCAGTGGTGGTCTTGAACTGGGGCTGCCATTACTGATTTACACCCTTGTCAGCCATTGATTTTCAACAGAGTTACACCCTTCTGGAATTGGAGCAACACAGTCAGACTGCATAATTTATAAATTAGTGCACATATAGATATTTTATTTTATTTTATTTTATTTTATTTTATTTTATTTTATTTTATTTTACTTTTTTTTATTTTTAGGAAAATTCTTTTGAAATATTACCCTGTTGCCTGAATCCGTGCTGCTCCTGACTGTCTGCCAGCTCCCAGATTAAATGTAAGTCATTACAGAATGTTTTCCTCACATGGGAAAGACTGGAGTGGCCCAGTGTTAGTTTTGCCCTCCGACATTAATTCTAATTACCTCAAAATGCAAACATGTTTGAATTTCCAGCAGATGACATTATTTTTTCTTTGACATCAGACATCAAAGAAAGAAAAATAAACATGGGACAGCGACAGCATTAGGCCTCTAGTCATTTTTCAGAAGGTTTTTCATGTCCTGTTCCAGACTGGCTCTTCTTTAAGTCTTGTCTCGGATATTAGGGAGGGGAAAGGTTTACAGACTCCAAGACTGATGGAGTCTTTTCCCTTCCAGTTCTCTGAGGCAGATGGGGGGAAGGAAAGAAACAGTCTGGTTTACATCAGGGTTGGAGCCTTAGTTTTCAGAGGCACACACACGCCCCCAGTGGTTTGGTTATTTCTTAAATTTTTTTTAGCTTTTCTTCTGAATATTCATGGATGATACTGCTGCATTTAAAAATGTAATAATTCAAAGAGAACAGAAATTTGTCAATGTGGACAAGAACCTCAGAATTTTGCAGTTGTTTAGTACTTTTGGGGGGCTCATTATTCACACAGGTGTCATGGCAGCTGAAAGCTGATGGTGCTAGATATTCCCTCTACAGAGCACTGACCTTTCAGACCTTTCAAGCCCACAGTGTTTATAAAGGGACTGATCAAGGGAGATGCCTCTACTTCTGCATGTCAGGGTTTGGGATGTGCTGGCTTGCACCCACGTGGCTTTTATGAAGTTGTGGCAATGGCAGCTCCCAGTCAACTTTCATGGACCTGGACACAGGGCTGTGGTCCCCTCACCTGCACCCCTGCCTTCACCCAGGGCCCACCTCACCCCAGTTTTTCCCAGGCTCCTGGGCTGGCCCTGAAGCAGAGCATCTCTGCATCTGAAAAACAAATAAATGGAATAATGCCACTGTTCAATCTGACAGACATCATGGAGAGATGTAAAGGCTCCATTATTAGAGACCCTGACTGTGTTTTGGTGAGGCAGGCTATAGAAAAATCCATGCAAGAAATCAAATTGTGAGAAAATTACAGAATTCTCTTCACAGGGCCTGGGAGAACAAGGTTATTGCAGGACATGGCGGAGGTGTGCAGGCAGAGCTGTGTAGGAAAGCTTGAACAACATATCTATGCTACTTGCTCCTCACTTTTTGAGCACTAAACCTGACTCCTGAGTTTTAAAAAGGGTCAGCTTGTGATGGACCCATCCTGCAGGAGCTGCTGCTTTGGCTTTGCAGTGCAACAGTTCAGGATGTGTCTTTCTCCCCTGATGGAAATATAGCTCCTTCCACTGCATGGGGCAAGTAGTAGTTTCTTACACCACATACCCTCCCCACTCCATGCTTCCAGCCCCGCATCCATTTAAAAAGTGTAGAAACAAATTCATTTTCAGTCAATAAATAACAATAAATAAATAAGTAAGCCATGTGCTCTGCAGTTGTTGCCTGCAGTGTGAGCTCTAGTGTTTTGAAGTGTTTCTCATTGGGGCCCACAAATGTTTGTAATAAAACTGACTGGCAAAATCTTGGGCCAGAGCCTCTGGGCTGCTCAGCCAGCTTCACACCCATCCTCCTGATCCATTTTCCCTTGATGTGAGCCCAGGGCAGGCAGTAGCTCCCCAGGGGCCATGCAAGAGCTGTGGGCTGGAGTGACTGGGCTGAAAGGCATCAGCCAGCTCACCTCAGGCTCCCTAGAGAATGTTAATGTTCACACTGAGGCACCTGAGGACGGTGGCAAGATGCACTAAAATTAATTATTTTTGCTTTTCTTGCTTCTTCTTGCAGTTTGACAGTATAGCTTAGAGTCTGATACTGTCAAACTTGTTTTTTTCCATTCTCTGCAATACCTGGAAACTACACCATGACACTACTCCCAGGAATCATTGTAAAAAGTATTTAATTGAGCTTACCTTTCTAAAATTGCCTACAGACTCTGAGAGGTCTAGCAGGATACATCCTGCAGGGCTCATTTGAAAACAAGAGTACTGAAAATCTGCCCTCCAAAAGTCAGTGTTTCCATTTGAGTGCTCAAGAATGAATGTACTTAAAATCAAGCTTTGTACGGAAATTTGAACCAGCCCGAATACTAATATTGGCAACAGCTCTGCATGTTGGTAGAGCATACCACTTCTCATCAGGCAGAGTGTATCGTTTAGGGGTATGTTTTCAAAATTAGATAACCCAAATGCTCTTACAAATGGCTTTGATTATTTTCTGTCTGTACAATACCGAGTTTTTGTAAGGGAATGGACAACAGCCTGAGGAGAAATGGTGGTGGGGTATGTGAGTATCCTTTTTCACACACATCAGTGCATATTTGGTATATGAGGTGGTGCTTACACAGTTTTCCTTTCACTGTTCAGGCAGCCAGTTTTTAAAAATGTGGCCTGTGGTGTTTCTGTTTCTTTGATGTTTTCAAATGGGATCTAGTTATTTTAATACGCCTATTATATCTAATTCTCTGCTAAGGCCATCTCAAGGCCCTAGAGGAAATCAGACTTTATGTTGTCCTAGCTGTGTCACCCATTTCTAAATTAAAAGAAAAAGGAACTGTATCTTCTGCTAAAATGACATTCATTATTCTTGTTTATGATGTGAGAAATCCTCTTGGTTCAGAAATGTGCAGTCCTTCCTTTCCACTTAACAGAGAGTCCATTAGCTGCTAGAAACATTGGGCCAACAAAGAGTGGGTGACTTGTTCCCATCTCTTCTGGAATCTGTGTGATGGAGGATAGTCATAGTTACGTGCACACATTCAGAATTAGCCTGATGCTTCACCCAATATCATAAAAGTAGACCAATTATACCGGAGCAGGCTTACATCTTCAGCAAAATCTGAACAAGACAGGCACTTCCAGGACTGCTTCAAGAGAACGAGCCTTACCCAAATCAGTTTGTGCTCAAGCTGTTGCTATAAACCAACTTTGCAGGATGTAGGACAACTGGTACAACATGGGCTTTTTCATGAGTGATACTAGACACCCCCAGCCCTTTTCTGGGATCATTGCATGCACAGAGACTGCTCAATCATTCCTCTGGTCAAGTACTAGCTAAATTGTATCACTAGCAACAATGCAAGTGTACAAGCTGTAAAAAATTATGTACATGTGTGATAAGTAACAATGTGTCTGTTAATATTGTGTGACTTGTTGGGAGAGAGATTTTTCTAGTGCAACTTCAGAAGTGCTTAGGACAACAAGATATTCTCTGTGGGAGCCGTCTACTTTCCACGTGGAAAATGCATGATGGGGTTTTGGGTAGGATTGGATATATTTTGCTGCTTTGAATTACTGTCTGGATGAGTCAAGCTATTTTTTGTCCTGTCGGATCTCTGTGGTGTTGGTGAATAGTTATTTCTGCATGGACAGTGCATTAAAGTTCCCGTTAAGAGTCAGGTTCTCTTCAGCAGAAGATGTTAATATTTTATATAAAAATAAGCATTTAAAACTATTCTTCTGTTATCAATACCTGCTTGGCAGTTTCCTCCTTTGGGAAGCATATGTCTGGACATGTCTGGGCCTGTTTTGGAAGAGATGGCCTGTTGTCATACCCCCTTGCTGTTTCTTTTAAATCTGGCTGTAGTTCATCTTTAAGCTTTGTGGAGGGTTTTTTTTTCTTTCTGTTTCATGCCTAGCAGTGGTGCCTTATACATTCACTAAGAATGAGTCCAGAGATAAAGATAAGAAATTTAGGAAACTGTAAACATCCTTATCTCTACTGCTGGTGTGGGTAGAATGAGTACCCCAGAGAAAAATATTATTTTGTATGAGGTAACAGCTGCTGTTGCTGTAGGTATTGAGTGAGGCTGTGCTGCAGTCATTAATCTTGTGTTGCTCCTGTAGTCTTTCACTAATGAGAAATAAGAGCAAGACCATCACTGTGTGGGGGTTAGAAATGAAGACTGTACCATTCAGTAGGGAAAACCCAAACCCAATAATGATAGTAGCTGGGCATTTTTGCAGATGCAGCTTGGACTTCTGAGTTAACACTGCTTAACTAGGAGAGTTTCTTACAGTGAGATAGTGTCTAGGTGCTTTCAGTAGTTGCTGTGTTGGCAGGAGGCAACCTTTACATGCAGGTTCATAATAACTGGTGGTGGGCTGCACAAAAAGTACACCAGTCCCTGCTGAGCCTCCCAACAGGCAGAACCTCTTCACAACTGTGTGAAGTTTGTGATGAATCATCACAAACTGATTCATTGTGTATTATCATCGTGCAGATAGTACACTAAGGAATGATTGTAATGAAAAAATCATTTGGATTTAGATATTTAAAACCAGCATGTTTTGTACTTGCTTGAAATTTTAAGAATTACTGGAAAGAAAAACATAGCTTCCAAACCCAAATATATAGGAGAAACATGAACAATGTACTGTATTTCCCTGAACTACCAATGTTTGGATAGTAGTTGCTTGTTACTCTCCTCTAAAGATTAACCTGGCAATATATATGCAGGGACACCTACTGAAGTTCTTTGTAGCATGTTCAAGATTAACTCTTCTAGAAATGTCACCAAAATTTTTTTTTTAAAAAGGCAACAAGCATTCAGGATATTCCAGTGATTTACCATGTTCTTTCATGGGAGGAAAGTGAGTGCCTTGGATGGCTAACAAGCCTCTTGTATGTGCAGCGGTGATGCACCGTGAAGGCTGGGCAGATCTTTCACTCTGAAGTCCTCAGGGGAAACTAGTTAAGGAGCATTCTAGATCCTGGACCACGTCACATGTTATGTGACATTCATCAGGCTCCAGCTGTCCTATGTGGCCTCTTGACAGTCCCACTTCAGAAGGTGCCTTATGCACATGCCTTTCTCAGCACATCTGTGAGCTCCTCAGAGTGCTGTGGAAAACACAGACCAACCCTTCTCTGATGGCATGACCGCATCAGTGGGCAAGAGAAGAGCTGCAGATGTCATTTATCTGGACTTCTGTAATGCCTTTGACACTGTCCCCCAGGGCACCCTTCTCTCCAAACTGGAGAGAGACACATTTGATGGATGGACTATATGGTGGTAAGGAATGTTGTTGGACAGTGGCAACAACAGAGTAGTAGACTCTTCTGGATGGAGATCAGTGACAAGTGGTGTCCTTCAGGGGAATACTGGGAACCAGTGCTGTTTATCAATTTCATCAATTACAAACAAGGGGATGGAGTGCACCCTTAGCAAGTTTGCAGATGACTCCAAGCTGAGTAGTACCGTTGCTTGAGGGTTAGGATGCAATCCAGAGAACCTGGATAAGCTTGGGAAGTGAGTCAAAAATGGGAGCTTATCCTCCAACTTCCTACTTCATAGCTAAGGAAAAAAGCAGTGTGGTTAGCAGTTATGGCAATTGCTTAACTTATTTTACACCTTTAAATTGGTATAGTAGTATAAATACCATTACCTTTAAATTACCTTTAAATTGGTAACTTGGAGTGTAGGGAGGGTGAGGAGAAAGTTTACAAAGTTGGATAAAATAAGGCTTCTACAGCTAATGCTGTTAGTGTTGTCTAATTCCTTCTGATTTCTTATGCCTCTGAAAGTCAGAGTCTACCTCCATATTGTGGCACCAAAGCAGCCTAGTTTTCAAAAGTGATGAGGACAAAATAGCTCAGTTGACACTGGAAACTCAGACCTCTCCATCAGACTATTTATGCAAGATGTCAACAAAAAGCTTCCCTCAATACCTGTAAAGTTCCCGTTTGTCATTCCAGAGCTTCTCATAGCCTTTTCACAGCACACATATACTGCATGTAGACCTCAATATGAAGTGTGTGTGAGGACTAGTGCTTCTAGCACCGTCCAGCTCTCACAACTTGAACCAGTGCTCATTTTTCAGCATATCTGTTATTAAGAGACGAAAAGAGAGACACATTGTTCTCTCAATATTACTGGGTTCAGCCTTGAACCATGGGAAGAAACCCTTTTGTATGTAAACATAGGGGCTGAGCCTGAGGAGATTGGATGGAAGAAAAAGAAGTCTTTTTGAGATGACAAAATGGTACCAGTTGGAAGCAGGATGCACCAACTACCTGGTTGTTGGGGATGGGGCAGCATTTTACAGAGGAGGTATGTCATAATAAGAAGTTCAAGGAATACACTCTGATTCAACAGCTGGTTCAATCAAACCAGATTAAACTGCCTTCAATACCATCCTGGACCAGATTTTTCAGAAGAATTCAGCAGCTTGGTAGCTAAACCCTTTTGCAAAACATCTTTCACTTATTGTCACAATAGAAGCTGCTGGATGCTGACCACTTCAGAGAATCTGGACCAAATGCGAGATGCCAGGCACTTGAAAGTCTGGCACTGGACTCTGCAGAGAATTCGATCCATTATGTGCTGCTCCACTTCAAAGTGCTTAGCAGCTTGTGACAACCGTACAGCATCACAGCAAATGTCACTTTTTGTGCAAACATTTAACCAACATAAAGCGGCTTTTTAGCATGGTAGTAAATTTCACCCAAATCTCAATTTGCTTTGATTTTTTTTTTTTCAATTTTCACTGAATGAAAAGAATCACTGAATTTGGGCCTTTCTGATGAAAGTATTTACAAAATGTTTTAGGGTAGCTTGGGGTGCAAGAATGACACAGGAGTGTTTCCTCACCAATCTTTTTATCGTTTATCATTTTCTGATACAACAAAAAAACATCATCAGCTTGAGTTTAAAAACAGAAAGAGAGATGAAGCCTATTCTTCTGAGATTTTCTGTTGTTTTCTGCACAGTTTCATGTTTTAATTTTGAAAGAAGAGAAAGGACACACACCTTCTTGAAGGAAAAGAGGAAGACAGTTGAGCACAGACTAAGAGCTGAGGTTCAACTCTGCAATCTGGGTTCATACCCATCTCCAGCTTTCAGTATAATCTTTCTTTGTATTTTTTTTATTTTTTTTTTTTTTGTTAATCAAACCCAGGAATTATACAGCTGTTGAGATAAGAATAATTAAGAACAATGCACTTCCTTTTAAAGCTTCTCAAAGGATAACCTCTAATAAGATGAATTGAGCGTCTCATGCAGGCCACACACAAATGATTGCTCATATTTAGTAAAACATTTTTTGGGGTAAAGATAAGCTAATTTTGTTCAAGAGCAGAGGGTGGTCTTTAAGCCTTGCATTTATCAAAGAAACAAGCAGTTTTTTTTATCTATTTCCTATAATCTTCTACAGCTCAAGAGGAGTAATGTAGGGGGAGGGAAATTCAGGCAATGTATTTATGTTGGAGCACAAGCCTGAGGATTTGAACAGACCATAAAGTTAAAGAGACAATGGGCTGTATAGTGGAAACCTTGCAATCCAAACTTTATATGTGCTGATGCTGTTGCTCCTGTAGGTACTCAGCCTTACAAATAAGTGACCTGGATGAGATCTGATGTGCCACAAAGCTCATTTGGAAGTGTAAGGCAACTGGAAATCAGTTTCTCATAGCTTTCATGTCTGTTGCTTTTTTAAATGCCCTTTTCTTTCCATGGAAAAGTTTCACTACTGATCTACATAGAAGGTCAGCAACATCATCACAGTAGAAATTGGCTTGCAGGATGCAGGGGGATCCCTGTGGTCCTCTGCGCCCTCCCAAAATCTGCTGTGATCTATGCCCTCTGTATGCTTAGCATTGGATAAATGGTTCTGCTCTGGCAGTATCCAGAAAGACACAATCAGGTCAGGCATTAAGACCCACACCTTGTCCGTGGTCTCTAGAGTTCACACAGAGACTTGCAGTTTGTTTTCACATGCACACCAGTGTGAATCCAGAAAAACACAATGAGAATGATCCTTGGAAGCCTTTGTGCAAGGTGTTGGAGAGCAGACCAAGCTAGTGCTGGTTCTGTGCACTCATGAAACTGGCCTCATTTGAATAGTTTATGGGGGAAAGCCTAGCTGTGAAGAAAAGGCAAGACAAGACATTGTGCAAAACATGCCACTGACAGGTTCTCCTCCTCCCCTTAAGACATTTCACCTGAAAAAAGAGAAGTACCAGCTGGAGTTATAAATTATTCCAGCTCCTAATTGCCAAATGTTTCCACTCTCCCCTTTGTATCTGTTACAGATGCATCATCCACATATGAATGTTTCCTGGAATTTGGTTCCAGAGATTTGAGCCTCTGAAGTTTTGGGGCCAGACTCACTCAGATGGAACTCCCAGGGAGCAGAAATTGCTTGTTTAAATCAAGAGGCTTATCAGAGAATGTTAAATTATTTCTTACAGCTGAAAGTCAAAAGATCTTACCAGTCTTCTCCTTGCTATTTGCTGCATAGCTTTCAAATTAAAAAATATTTTAAAAAAACACAAAAAGAAAACTCCAACAAAACAAAACAGAACAAGCCCCAGAAACAGAAAAAACCAATAACAACAACAACAACAAACCAAAAAAAACCACCCCAAAACAAAACAAAAAAAAACCCAAACAAAAAACCAAAAAAAAAAAAAAAAGTACACCAAACTCGAGAAAACAAAAACAACAACAAAAAAAACCCCCAAACTTTTTCCAGTCCCCCTTGTCCTCCAGACAGCCAAGTCTGTTCCTGTCACCACCCTTCTAATTACTAGAAGGACCCCTCTTGGCTGGAGAGATCAATGCAGGATTGTTTTACACCAACACTGATGTTTTTCCTGCTTAAGCAGAATCTAAAAGAGTAACAGAGTGATCCATTAGCCAAGGAAAGAGTGTTCAATCAAGCAGCGCTCTGCATTTCTCCAGTATTTTTCACCCGAAGCAATTAAGCATTTATTGATCACAAGCATTAATTAGGTCTAATCACATGCCTGCAAATGAGGCATTATGAAAAGATGAAAATGAGTGCTGTGTTTTAAAATGGATTTTGGTGGTGAAGAAGGACATAGCCATCTTATGGGATTCCTAGAAGCCCTTCATATTTGTAAAGACATGCTACTGATCAACTCCCAAAAATCAGGCCCTGCTAGTCCATGCTGGGCAGGGCTGTCAAACACCAAAGCCTCTGATTTTCTTTCTAGCTGAACTTCAACCACTACTCCGTATTACTCCATTACTCCATAACGAAATAGAGCACAACAGGGGAGAACAGGCAAGCGAGCCGGAGGCCTGACGTGCTGAGATCAGTGGCACAGCCACCCCAGCCAAGGACAGCACACAGAATGGAGAGATGCCAGGGACAAGAGTAACTCAAAGCAGTTGCAGAGTTTGCCAGACTCCCTAGGACTACCTGGTATGACTATACTGTAATTTTTAATCCAAGCATTGTTTTTCCCTTTTTTTTTTTTTTTTTTGGCAGTTCCATTTACACATATGCCCATGCGTATTTAGTGCTTTTAGCTAAAGGTGAAGTCACCTACCTTGTGCCACATTCAGAAGGGCCTATGTAAAGGCTGAATAGCAACTTACAAAAGCTCTGTTAGCAGTTCTATATACCTGTCTGCTCTTTCTCTATCTACTCGGTACTTGGTGCATTTATAGCACAGCTATAAGACAATATCTAAACACTTATAAGGGCCTTTCTCTCCCAAGCCTGGTCCTGCTTTTCATAAACTCAACCTTCTTGTTTTACACACTCCTCCATTCCACTCTAATTTCCATTGTTTAATCTCACCCAGCTCTTTCCGTCCCTCCCCTCAGCAGGACACAAAAAATAAAAATCAGCAATGCCTTAATTTTGCAATGTTGCAAAGTTGGGTGGGTTCATAGGAAAATATCAAAACAACAAAGAGGAAACCCAATCTTTTCTCCCAGTTCCCACAGTTTGATTCCAAGGCCAAGAAAAGGAAAGACTGCAAGCCTGCATTCACATTGACACCAGGCTGCATGGCTGCAAGGCTGACAAATTGCTCCTTGGGAGCAGCATAAATCATGAGTGAAGTCTGAATCCTCCTCACAGTGTGTGTGCATGCACTTAGCTTTTCATGCATCCCTACACCTACTCTTTTTTTAAAAGTTGATCAAATGCAAGGACATGGGGCGACCTAATGCAGTTGCATAAGTAAAATCAGTCGGCAAGTAAAAGCCACAGCATCACAACACAGACTACTTTCCCATCCCTGTGTAGCCTGCTCCACCCTTCCTCTATGGGGCACAAAGTAGATGCTCAGACTTCCATTTGCTCATAGGCTGCTCTTGACATTGAATGTGGTTTGCACCCAGCAAAATGCCTGACTTGTCGTGCATGGTGCACGTCTCCTGTCCCTGTACATTCAGAAGGGCCTATGTAAAGAATGTTGCTTTGAATTTGACTTTTCTCTTGACAACAAAAATGAGGAGGAAGGTCAGGAGTGTAGCTCACTGTAAACCAGAACATATGGCCCACTATTGGTGAAAAGGCAATCACTCATTGGGGGTGATAATGATTATGATGGGATAAATTGCAATTAGAATACCGGAAACAGAGCCTTTCAGCAGAGAAGGTGCTGCATTAGCTCCAGCATTAAAGTGGTTGCAGTATATGACAGTAATTTAAGAAGGAAGAGAAATCTGGGCACCAAATGGTACAGCAAAGGACCCTTACAAAGCCTGTGAGCTGGGATGATGTGCAAATGGCAGAAGGCAGATGTTGATCTTCCTTGTAATACTTCAAGGAGGTCCAAACCAGAACAGGTCTGGATAAACTACTGACCTCTTACTCCTGGAGGTGGTGCTCCATGGACGCCAGGGTAAGGCAAAGGGCAAAGCCAATCACGGAAGACCTTACTAGTGCTGATGCTATTGCTCAGTGGATGAAGTGTTTGGGAAATGCCTGCTGTTTCTTGGCATGGCAAGTAGGGTGGCAGCATCTGAGTCTCTGCTTTCTTCTGTCAGTGTTTAATGACTCCACAGGTCTCAGTGGAGTTGCCTCCATGTAAAACTGGCACATCAACAAGCCAAATCAGGCCTCAACATCTGTAAAACTCGATAGGTTCACAAGGATTTAATTCCCTCTTAAGTATGTACAAATCACATGGGATGACACTGCCTAATTCCCTGCATTTCTGCATAGCACGGTACTGTCATTATTCACTGGGAAAGAATTTCATATTTGCATTTTTTCAAGTGCGGTAATACTGACATTGCTCATCTTCTCCTAACACTCAATAGCAGTAATTTTTGTCTCTGTCTCTGGAGAAAAAGGCACAAATTTTCCATATTGCATCATACTGTCTATGAGGGTCCTTGTCCTGACTTGATCACCTCTGCAGTGAAGGGGAACATTTGCACATCTAAGCATGCATGCTTAAAATCGGAAACAGAAGCAAACACAGGTTTTTACCTATGCCACTTTTAAAGCTGCAGAGCAGGCTGAAGTTCTGTCTGCAGATATCTGGTAAGTGCCAACAAATAATACAGGCACTGGAGAGCAGATCAACATCATGCAATGCTTGTGTCAGTTGCTGGCTCCAACACCAGCTCCAAATCTGGGAGTACTACAGAGCCATTGGGGACCAGTTCTTCTTGTCTCAGGTGCAGTGCTAATAACCTGACTCTTCTTTCAAGTGTCACATCTATCTTTTCCCATTGATTAGTGTGAGCAGTTGAACTCACTTAGTTGTCTGCACCATGCACCACTAAGAGTGGTAGGTCTTGCTCTGATGGTGCAAGTAGGGTTTTCTCCTTGAAAAGACATAATAAACTTTTTGGGTTTTACTTAGAGGATTGTAGGCAGCCTCAGGAAAGGAGGTTATGTTCAGAAAAAGTCATAGGCTTTTCTTTTTATTTAGAGGAGAGTCTTGCTCAAATGCAAGAATACAGACCCTGTTTAAATGCCCTAGTCACCTAAATGTCCTTCTGAGTGCCAGTAGAGAGCATGTCCCTGAAGCCTGAGGTCCTGCCATGTGCCCCAGAAGTGCTTCATGCTCGTGCTAGATCTGTGCATGTGGTACAATCAGATCATTTCAGAGTGGGTACGTCTGTGATTTGAGGACCTGACCCTGCTGTATTGGTTTCTGTCAGTGTTTAAGACACAGTCTTAAAGGACACCATGTGACAGTTATGAGTGAAGGGGTGACATTCCTACCTCTTCTGAAAGGTCTGTCTCACTAGACATGAAGCTGCTCAGGTGTTACCCATCCTCCTACATTCCAGCGTGCCCCATCCTCTAAACAGACTTCTCACACCCAGGATAGACAGTCTTAGGATTTAACCTGAAGGCGAACTTTCTTCTCAGCACAGAGACCCTGCACAGTGACCTGTCACAGCAGGCAGTGGCAGACTTATTGGCTTGTTTGGAGCCCTGGTGAGGGGACACAGTGTCATGTGGAGGTGCATCAGCAGCAGCACTGCTGTGTGATACTATCAGCCCAGCTGTGCAAAGGCTACATTGCAGCTACTGTGCCACATTCTGTCCAAACATATTTTGTGAAAGAAATCACACCTCCAGGCCTGTGTTCACCACAGCATGCTGGAGCTGTGTTTCATTTCACCCAGGAGTAAAGGGCTGTGCTGATCTGGAGCAGGGTCATTCCCAACTGTCAGGAGCAATAGAGGAGGGAAAGTTGGCTGTGGTTTTTGCTCTGGGTCCAGCTCCCAGAGGCTGTGCAGATCCTCTACCTTTAAACAAAGCTAAGCTCGTGAGCTATACTTGTGTAGCTATTGTCTTTGCTGCTGTTTTTGTTGTTAATACCTTGGCTGCTGCTAGTATGTCTGGTGTTTTTAGCATTGGAGCCAAGAAAACAGCATTAACTGAACCTCAACACAGCAGAAGTTGCCAGGTTGAGAAACCCTCTGATGCTGGGAAACAAAGCGAGTGTCTCTCCCCACTTCAAGTCTGTTACCTGTGTTCCCTTAAGACCGTGGAAACCCACACAGCCCTGTGGCTGATTGATGAGAATGGTAAGTGCAAAAGTTAATGGCAGGTGCTCGGGCTTAATTATATTGTTTTGTAAACTACACCTGTCAAAGGTGAGAGTGAAAGCACTGGACAAACAGGGTGCTTGAAAACATAGCAGCTACAATGGGAAAAAACCAGCTGGTTATGTTGGGAGTTTTTTTTAATTGCTCTGAATTATTCACAATATCAGCGGTTTCCTGTGACATCAAGATTCTGAACATTGCTTGATTGCCATAAACTGTGGTGTATCCAATTTTCCATTCCCGACTACACCCAAGCCACATTTTGTCTGAGAAGTTGCGTCTGCAGAAGGCATGCTCTGGCTGGCAGCTGAATAACTGATAGATGGGGGTAACACAGAGGCACCTGGTACTCAGCACTGGCATGGATGAATCCATGTGATTTTTTTCATTGTATTTCCAGAGAAAGGATGGTAAAACAACTAATGAGTCAAAGGGAGGAAATGAGAGCAGAGGCTAAGTGTGTGAAAGACATAGCTCTGTGGACTGCTCTGCCTGTGCCAAGAACTGGGGAGTTTCTCTCAGCTTGGTTGGGAAAGTCGAGCCGCCAGTGTAAACTACTGCCTTGACTGTGTGTCTGTAAGCACTACTGCCCTCTTTTGGGTGGAATTAGACCTGTGCGCCTGTTTCATCCGCCAGCACACGCTGCTACATCGCCCGGGTCCTGCGGCAATGCTGACAGCGATGCTCCCGTGAAGAGAGCTGAGTAGCGGGATGCTGACGTGCAAAGGCTCTACTCAGCAAGGATGCTGTCCGAGAGCAGTGTGGCCATGGCATTACAGGTATAGCCCATCAGCCTGTAACCATGCCCTGATCCAGTTCCTCAGACAAGCGCCAGTTCCTTGGGTGAATCGTGACATCCAAGCTGCAGTTCCTTCAGGTGCTTTTCCCCACCTCTGGCACTGTTCTGCTCCATCATCTGCTGTGCAACAGGAACAGAAGAATGGCTGAGCAGATTTGCCTCCAGCCTTGCTGCAGGCAGGTAATTATGTCAGGTGTTGCATGCCAGTGCCAAGTTCTGCTGAAAACACTATGTCTGAGACCTTCACTTTGGAGGCGTCAAAACCTGTTCTGCTGAGGCAAGGTGCACCTTGAACAGAGCTCCCCCTCCTTTGTCCAAGTGTTTTGCTGGACAATCTCTCATTAAGCTGTGAGCAGAGGCAGAGATACAGGATATGGGTCAAGCAAATGGTTCAACATATTTGGTGACCTATGTCTAGCAACAGTCAGCTCTTGTGGCAATTCTACTTGCCTCAAACAAGAGAACCCCTCCCTCTGAGAGCCCGCTCATGCCCCCAGACATATCTGATTACACTTAATTCAGCTTCCTCAGCTAGGACCATGCCCGGTCACAATCTGACAAAGTCCTTACAGTGACCTAGACATAAAATTTGTGTTGATGAGTGACACTTTTTTATAAGACCAACTGGTTCATTATGAAACATTTGAGGTTGGAAAAAAATATCCCAAACAAATAAGAACACGTCCCTATTAAAGACTGTCGGAGCATTTTTATGTATCCTCCTTGTAGCAGTTGTGGCTGCGTGTAAAAGGCAAGCATGCTTTCTGATCGTGAGAGAGTGGCTAAAAAATATGAGTCACACAGTCGAACCTTGTGACTTGGTAGAAATAAGGAGGTCTCCTTAAAGGCAATTTGTGGAAGAATTGGAGAGAAACACAATTTTTCAAGGTCAGCCAAAGGCTAATGAGCACTCTTTCATAGTGTGATTGTATTGCCTGAATTTCTGTATTTCAAAGCCAGTCTAACTACTTTATTGCTGAAGCACTGTAACTGAAGAGGCTGTAATAATATTGACAACTAATCCTGCCAGAATCTGAGATGGTATTCAGAATAATATGAAACATTTTCTCTTTGCCTGGACAAGTACAGAACAAAGAGTTAAACAAATATGTGGTTCCCCAGAGTACCACTCATCTTTCTTCCCAAAGGGCATGTGTACAGATGCTTTGTAAGTTGGATTGTCAACAGTTGGGGCTTGTGGCCAGATTCACATGTTCTCCACCTTTTGCTTGTGAGCTGCAGGAGAGTCATCTCCAGAGGGACAGTTTTTCATAACTTAATTAGATTGGCGCCATTCGTGCAGCTACAGTTTCAGGTTGGCTCAGCTTTACTTCTGCTCCAGCTCTCCAGTTCAGGGGATTACAGTAGCACTGAAATTGGTTCTGAACTGAACATTTGGCAACTACCTCAGGTCAAGGAGGCAATTTGTGCTACTGCTGTTGCTAAATTAGAAATAAATAAATAATAAATGTGCAGCTCTTAATGAGAGACTAAGAATGAGAGACAAAATGTTTTTGCAGCTCTCCACTGCGAATGTACTTAGGAATAAGTAAATTTTTTTTTCCCATGAATGAACAACTCTAGTCTAGAGTTAGTTCACTTTAGTTGGAGAAGAGCAAGTGCATTCTCTTAGCACAGTTTTGCACTATGCTTAATGTAGTGTAGCTTTAATCAGCTGAGAATCTGGATGGGCTAACCCAACATCAGCCAAAGTGTTCCCACTGGAGTTTCAGTGGTTCAACTGCATCAGTTTAGAAATGGATAGAAGTGAAATCACTGAGATTTTTAGCATGGAGCCCTTAGCCCTGACTAGTTTCATACTACTAAACTGCACCTCAAGAAGAAGAGATTTGCAAGCAGTGAGTGTAGACTGGCGGAAAAGAGTTCAGGCCACCTTTCCAGGAATTACATGTAAAATGGGCACATCCTTGCCTGTGACATGCAGTGTTCCTTAGAGACCATCTATGAGTGTATCTGGGCTCACTTCCATGCACTGTGAGCCACAGAGACTCACAGCCCACACTGCCCTCACAAGCTCCTCAGAGTGGCTCGTGCTGCCTGTGGCTCCACTGGGGTGTTAAGGTTTTACCTGGGCAGCTGGTAGCTGGGAAGCTGCACAGTTGTGACTTCTTTACCAGATTCAGTGATGGATGACAGCCCATCCCCTACCATGCAGTTTTGAAGATGTCAGCTGATAAATGGCACTTTAGCAGGTGACAGAGGTAATAAATTAAAAGGCATCTGGCAAACCTGATGTAAAGGAAGAAATAGATGTTTGCAGGGATGGAGAAAAATGGCCTCTACTCATAGAGAACAAATAGGAGAGAAGAACAAAGGGTCTTCATGTCTCTCCTAAAAGCAAAGCAAAACACAGACGACAGTCCAGATTTTTCTCACAGAATTACAGAATTTTGGGGCTTGGAAGGGACCTCTGGAGATCATCTAGTCCAGCCGCCTTGCCAAATGGGGTTATATCACTTGGATATAAAGAATGCAATTAGACCTGGTTCTGTGTAACTCAAGACTTTTGTTGCTAAAGTTCTTCCTGCCTCAGTGCTTGCAGGAGTGGGTTTGCCTGTTTACTGAAGGTATGGATTATTTTATAACTTTTCATTTTCTCTGTGATATGAGGCATTTGTGAACTGGAAGTAACCTGTGAAAGCCAGTTAGTTGCTATTCTGCAATACTGAACAAATACTTTATAGAGTCAAGGGTGGGGGAGGGTGGAGGGCAGGCTGTGGCCTGTTTGGGTCAAGTGTTTTAATCAGGGTTTAAAATTTATAGGTCATTTGCTGGATCGTCAGCCACATGCATCATTAGCCTCAGTGCCTGAATTCTGATCTTCAAGAGCCTGTTGCACTGATTTTTCTGTAGAGGACTTTCCTCAAAAGTAGAAAGAAGTTTGGTGCTACCCAATTGCTTACTTGGCATACACCTGGTCTCCCTAAGACCCTTTGATAATCAGGGCATAGGAAGCATGGCAGGGGTGAGGTGTTTTCCTCTAGAATGTATTTCAAAGCAGATGCTGAATTTAGGCACACTGAATCATCCCCTGAAGAAGTTTTTATCTTTCTCCATGGGCCAGGGACAAGCTAGAGAGACTGGCTGAGTGACTTGGCTGACTGCAGCTGGTGGTGTGAAATCTCTCCTTGCTGAAGCCAATGAAAACACCAAGAAACAGAACCATCCACAACCTCTTTAAGTAATTCATTTGCCCTTATTCTTAACACTTGATGCCAGCTCTCTCATTTGATCAGGTTTGAGTTCTCCTGCTTAAATTGTGATGGCTTTCTCTGCTTGATGGAGAAAGATTTAACAGGGACCGTTTCTGTCCTTCATGCAGAAATTGAGATGCCTCTGAATCTTCTTTTTGATTGCATAAATAAACCCCTGTCCCAAAGAGTCTCACTTAGATGCAGTTTTGCCATTTATTATGTGGCTCTTGGCAGGTTTTTAACGCTCCTTTGGCAATTGTGACTTGCAGCCACAGCCAGCACTCCAGAGCCAGAGAGCAAGGCTGCAGTGCCCTGATTGTCCCCTGCCCCCACCTTCTACTCCATTCCCCCTCCCACACCAAGCCCAGAGGAGAGGCATATTGACCTTTCCACTTACCTACAGCCCAGCTAGGTATTAGACGGTGTTTCTGAAGCAGAGCATTCTGCAGGATGCCTCTTGAGACCCCTGTGGCACAGCTCTCAGGAAAAGATGATGCTGCTGAATTTTAATAGTTGTTTATTTCTTAATGGATTGGTAGATAATTTGCCTTTGCATATAAAATAATTTCCTTGCCACTTATTTCCAGTGCTGAAGTAATAGGTAACTATTTCAGCTTTTTCTGCATCAACTTTACCAGTTTTGCTAGGATTAGTTTTGTTCTTAACATATTTTTTAACTTTTTGTTCTACCTAAATATAGAAAGTCTGAATATTAAAGCACCATTTCCATCAAGGCCTACAGCTTCCCTTAGTGCATTTCTGCATTTCACAATATCATGAATATTCTTTAATTTTTCCTCCTTTTTTGTTACCAGTGTAGTCAGTATTTTCCAGTTGCTGATGAATTTGAATGTGTTTTTAGCTTAAGCTTAATTGTGGAGGGAGGCGGATTAATTATTTCTCTTTTAGTTTTATTATGCCTGAAAAATTTTCATTCATGTTTTTTTCTGTTTAGATTTTTCATCCTAACTAATTTTGAAGGCAGTTTACAAGGGCTTTGGGAAATCTTTTTGATACAACTGTTGGGTATATTAATCACTACTTGAAAATTTCTCTTTGCCTGCAGAGACTGTAATCACATCACAATGAATAGTCCTGACACAACCAGCCACTTTCATCCTAAATGAGGTCCATAGAAAGTCATCTTCTTTGTGTAATTGCTGTGAAAGTATTATCTGCTAGTTTTAGAAACTCTAGACTGGTTCTCAGTGGTATCAATGTAACCTCAAAAATATTTCAGACTCAAATCACCTGTAACAACCAATTTGTTTTTCTTTCCTGCATAAAAAAAAACAACCAAAAAAACCCCAAAAAACCAAAAAAACCCAAACCAAAAAAAAAAAACCAAAACCAAAACAAAACGAAAAAGAAAAAAAAAAAAAAAAAAACCCAAACAAACAAACAAAAACCAACTGCTGAAGGACTTAATAAACTTTTCATTTTCTTTGGCCAAGTGATCCTGAGACCACCTATTATTTATTCTTGGGTTCTTCTCTATGTAGTCACCCAAGTTCAAGTTTTTTTTGTCTGAGTCCTTAGAGGGTGGAAGCACCCAGAACATATTTGTCTTATTGCTTCTTCCATTCCTGATGAGATTACATCCTGGTGTTTGAGGTTTTTCAGCCAGCCTAATGTCATTTTTTATCTCATTTCTCCTTACCAGCTACACCAACTTTCAGAATTTATATGTAGGCATTTGGAAAATATTGTTCATCCTTCAGTTAATTATCAGATCAGCTTGCTTCATTTTTGTTATGCCAAATTTGAGCTTTATACATATAAAACACATTTATATATAAATTAATATAGCTGAGAATAAGTGTTTGTCTTGCATTTGTTTATCTTTTAACAAATATTTTTAGTCAAATAAAACTATTATTTAATTGCATTAAATTTTAAGTGAAAAAACCCAAATACATGCTTTGTTTAGCATAATCAAGTATTTTACTGATTTTTAGACCTACATGGGCATTTCTCTCATTATTTGTATTTTAAAGTCACAACAGAAATTACTGTTGTTCTTTTCTTTTACTAGTTAGCAGTTCCATGCAGTTGTTTCCATGTGCTCAATGTGAATAGGAAAAACCGACTTAAAAACTGTCTAGAAAGGGGAACAAGAAGTTGTGTGTTTCTTGTGGAGGCTGTGTCTGTGAAAGTTTCACCAGCCATCTCCCCAAATTGTATGTTTCTAGTGAGGACTGAATTTTTTTGGAAGTAATGTGTTTTGTGTCCATTGTTGTTGTTGTTGTTAATCAGGTTCCCATTAGAAGCATGAGAATGTTTTTCTTTTCCATTCTTTTTTAGAATTGAGCCAGATATCAAAATCTGGAAGTCCTTTGCCAAGACAGAGCTTCCCTCTCCATGCAATTTTCTGGTTACTTCATCACGAGTGCCCAAGATGGAGCCATGAAAAGAAGACAAAGGTACAAATGCTACAAAATTAATTGTGCTTCTCATTGTTCTTGTGGTGCTTTAACCACTGGAAAGTAAAGCCTATAGGTAGTGGGTTTATAGTGATTTCCCTTAAACCTGGCTTTGGCTGCCTTTACCATAGTACCTGGCGAGGGCCTGAGCACCTGGACTCTTGGATGAGTCATCTGCACGGGCTTCGGAAGTAAACTTTCCCAGTGAAACAGCAGCAATATCCGGACTGGCCATCGGTTTCTATTCTGTTCAGCCTCAGCTGATATATTTCATATGTTTTTGTAGCTGAAGCTGGGCCAGGACTTCTCTAGCTTTGACAGGAGCGCTAAATGAGAGCAGGGAATTTTATGTGCCTCTTCCCACAGCATTCCAGTGACCATGCAGGAAGTCATTGATCAGTGAGATTTAGGCAACGTGCAGAAGAAAGGTACGTGTGTGTGGCCCGGTGGCCTCTGCAGGATGTTCTGTGATGACACCAGCCTCTGATTCAGTGAATGGAGGGATAAGAGCCGAAGTGGTGCGCCACACACACCACGGCTGGGCTGCATCTCTGTGGCCAAGCCAATGCAGTGTGGGCTGTTTGAAGGCTGCTCTGTAAGGCTGAGTGTTTCCTCCTAACACTGTGCTTTAGATGTGGTAATAGAGTGATTTTCCTGGGAAATTGCTTAACGTTCTTTCACAAACAGAGGGCAAGTTGCCTGACCTGGTGGCTCATCCTACAGGAACAGAATCTGACCTCTCGTAGATGGCTGATTACTGTTTGATTGTCCTGATCCGTATGGCTCCTCTGTGATGTAGTCCAGGAGAAGAGCTGAAAGGCCACTTCATCTCTTCAGATTTCTGATGTTCAGGCTATGCAGCACTGGGATGGTGGAGGAGCTGATGTGCCTGCACACTGACCCAGAGCTGTTAGCAGTAATGGTTTTGCAGAAATGCAAATGGTATTTCTGACCCAAATGTCATTAAACTCATTCCTAGGGTAAGTTTACTTGCTGGAGTTGCATGGAAAGAATGTTTATCCTGTTGTCAGAGATGCTGTGGACATAGAGAGCGTTGAAAAAAAAAAAATCAATAAATGTATGTAATTTCTCTGTAATTTCTTTAAAGCATTAGAATTGCTATGGAGAGGTCTTCCAGACCTCTACTTTTGTACATTGTACCAGGAGCCGTTCTACTGTAAAGGAAACCTCATTGCAGCAGTTCGTGTGCATTAGCAAGGAGGGTGACAATTTGATTTTTCATCTTTCCTATGCCTCAGTGTCTTTATTTGGCCACATTACATGGCTTGGGGTAGGATTCAGCTGTGGTGGGGTGAACAGGAAAGTGGTTGATGTCAGTTCAGTGGCTCTGTCATTGCATGACTCGGAGCATAAATTAAATGAAGTAAATCTGTTTTCCTTCTCTCTCTCTTTCTTATCTGTGATTTTCTATATACAAAGGAAATTAAGAGGGGGAGTCAGTAAGAGGTTATCATTCAATGATGAGACAGGCTGTGGAGAAAAAGATGCTACTCCTTCAGCAATCCCAAATGTGCTCCCAAATCTCAGAAGAGTTGAATATTTCAGCTGAAAGAGTCAGTCATGAAATAATCTTCTCCCCGGACACCAAAATAGTTGTCACTATTGTACAGCATCAGCAGCCAGCTGAGCTGAATGGGGGCAGCCTGTGCAGAGCTAGTGTTTCAGTCTGTCCACCTGCAGCCCAGTAAATAATGGCAAGGATAGTTTACAGTTACAGAGGGATCAGAATTGCTGGCTGAATGGTCACAATCTGAGAAAATGTGTTTTAATTTAGCTAAATGAAAAGTAATACATCTGGGAAAAAAGAGTTCAAGCTGTACCTACATGACAGGAGGCTCTGCCTTGGAAAACAGAATTATGGGGTCATTGTGGTAACTGCCTCCGCAATAGCTGCTGGTTCCGTGGGGCTAAGAGAGCTCAGCTGACTCTGGGAACGTAGAAGCAAATAATATAACTTGGGGATGGCGGAAGCATCGTCAGGAGCATCCCTGGGCTGCAGCACCAGGTGGTGGTCTCACCATGTCCACACCTCAGGGAGAAAGAGGAAACACAGTGGAGGACCACTGATATGGTGGCTGGGAATTCCTGCATGGTCACTGGAATGCTGTGGGAAGAGGCTGGGACTATAAAAGCCTTTATAAGGGTTAAAGTGTGCCATCCAATCAACTTTTCTATGTCAAGGTTTGTTATGTCTTTGTATGCTAGATCACAGCCGTGCAGTGAGGGGCCACTGAAGTGACTCTAATTCAGCTTTGACATGAAACCCTCCTTCCTAACGGTGGGTACTGCTGGACAGGCAGGAGATAGTAAAATCACCTCAGGGGGTTGCCTTTATAAATAGTAAAATCACCTGTAAATGAGGTTGCCTTTACAGACATATCTGAGTCTACCGCAGGACAGAAACTCAGAAACTCTCCAGCATGACTGTGTAAAATTTGATTGGAATTATCATCTCTCAGTTCTTAGTCCAGTTCCTTTCTCTCAGGGTGGTGAAAAAAAAGTCAACATTTCCCTCAATTAGGTTATTGATGCAGCTCTGCACTGAGACAGTGATGGTGCCCAACCTTCAGCTTTAAGGGTTTGGGCCACAGGTAGTGTGTTGTTGAGTACCTCTGGAAGCACTGGACATAGATGGGCCAAATGCTTTGGAGCTGTGAGATGATGCAGTACATCTCTCTCCTCTTGGGACCTACCTATGGCCCTGCCTGGGCCACTTCTGTGAGGATTTGCTGAGCATTGTCCTGCCTCAGAATAACCTGCCAAAATCACTTGGTAACATTGCATGAGCCAGTTCCCCTTTGGTCTTTTCTATTCTTCATACATGGCACCAAGCAGCTTTGCTTTCAGAGAACTTGGTGTCTTGGTCTGTCTGAAGCCTTCAGGCTCAGTGCTGGTGCTGCTGACTGCCCTGAGCAGCACAGGAACTCTTGCCAGCTGCTCACAACAGGCTCAGTTTGAACTGTGAGACCTGGGAGTCAAATCATGATTTTGTAGAAAGCATCAGGTCATATCAAACAACAGGTCTAAGTACGCAGTTTCCTCTGCAAATAAAGGTTATGAGATCTTAAAATACATGGAGAGAGATCAAGGCCACCTAGGGACAGGAGTCCTATATTATTATTATAATCTTCACTATCATCATCACGATTATTATTATTGTTGACGTTATCTTTAATCTCTCTGTTGTCTCATTTGCTGCTTCTGGAAGGCAAGGCAGCAGTTGGCTTTCCCAGCCTTCCTCAATAACTTTCTTTCCATTAAGGAGTACAGAAAGGACATGCTAAGGCAGAATTTAAGTCTTTGCACATGGCTTCATCCCACCACAACCACAGAATGGCCTCACATACTGTTTGCACTGCAACTTCTATTTGAACTTCTCCAGCTTCTCCAAACCCTACCTTGGGCATTGATCTGCACTTTAGTAAGAAGAAGACCAGCTGAAATTAAGGGATCAGACTCTTGCTTCAGATCTTCCCAAACCATGGGAGTGTGCCTCTTGCACAGCTCTGGTCTGAGCCCATCTCTAAATATAACCATAATGCAATAAAATGCACAAAAAAAACGCTCCAAAAAACCCCAAGAAATATGTCCAATAGTGGTTATTACCACAGTTACATCACAGCAGAAACAGGTGCAAGGAAATAAGCCTCCCAAAAGTTTCTATTCAGGAGGGAGATGACTGAAGAAAGCAGAAGGAAAAGAGGAAGGCAGAGGTAAGGGTAGGAGTCTGGGGACAAAGTGGAAGTTGTTTCTCTTGGGATGTGGCCAACTTAGTAGCTGTCCAAACCCAAGAGATGTCTTGGATGCTCCCTCTATTACTGTCTTTGCTGTTTCCATTTTAAGGCTGCCTGCTAGCAGAGTGCGTGTCCAGTGTTGCATTGCCCTCTGAATGCCCTGTTGCCTGAAACCTCCACAGAACTGTGCTCAGGCCTGATCCAAGAAGACACACGTTCTTCTGAGCAGATTTTGCATAAATTTCAAGGAATCCTTCAAGGACTCATCAGCTCAAACAATTCTCTCTGCCCCAAAACTGTGGGGAAGGAAGGGAAGCGATTATGGGAAAGCTTGCATTCCTCCAGCAGCTGCAGTCACTTTGGGTGGGATTCATCTGACTAAACATAGAGGCCTCCATCTGAGCTAGTCACATTAGGCTCCCTTTATGGAGGAGAATATGGGGAAGCGTAGACACAGCTATGAGTCACTTCTCCTCATTTCAGTGTCTAGAACAGGTCAGGCAAATCATGCCCATTTCTCTTCTTTGCTTTTAAAAGGATCTGCAATGAAGGGGCCAAGTGTAGGTCTGTAAAGTTAGACAAAGCTCATCCTTTATCTGGTGTCCAAACCAAATGATTTGATCTGGGACCAAAGGGCCAAGCTGTGATGAGGGTATTGCCAGCAAATGCTGAGTAACCACAGCAGAGTGGCTAAATTGTCTCACCCGCAGCTTATTTCACTGTGGGAGAGGATGCAAGGAGTGCAGTGCTGGAGAGGAAATGGCCTAAGAAAAATGCCTATAAAAGTCACCGTGGGATGTCACCCAAGTGCCAAGACTATGTTTATTTTGAACCAGATCAGGTACCTCTGCTTTTCTGTTTGCAGGCAAAAGTTACTGCACTCCTGACACCACTGCAACTTTGCTGTGTGACCAGTCACTTCCCCCCTCCCAGCCCCTCTTTCCTTCCCACTTCTCCTTTCCAGACTTCAGTACAGCAGGCCCATCTTCAGATCCCTGTGGAGCATCAGGGGGTGCTGGCTCAAGTCTGCTGTGTCCTTTTCCCAGATGCCTGGTTTTATGCTAAGCTGTGTGTCAAAACAGAGGAGCATTTCCCATGCAATGTGTGCTTCAGGGACACGTAGGGAAAGGAAGTGCAGAGGTTGCCAGAAGCAGCAATGAAGTTATGTTGTTATCTGATGAGAAAAGTGATGAAACAATAATGCTTTTGAGCATGTCATGAACCAGCTCCTCTCTTGAGGGTTTTGTGCTGAGGACCCTCAAGACGTTATGAACATCCATGGCTGTAACCTATGAATAAGAGTGTGAGGCATACACAGAAGGTAAATAAATAGTCAGAGCTGCTTCAAGTCCATTTCCCCTCCCACTCCTTTTCTTTTTCTTTTCTTTTCTTTTCTTTTCTTTTCTTTTCTTTTCTTTTCTTTTCTTTTCTTCTCTTCTCTTCTCTTCTCTTCTCTTCTCTTCTCTTCTCTTCTCTTCTTTTTCTCACCATTGAAAGACAAACAAAAGTTTAAGTGATGTCATGCAGCAAAGCATTTGTGAAGTTCCTTGCTGCTGCATCCCAGTACGCAACAAGCCTATTTACTAACACTGTTTTTTTCATTCACCAGGGGTGACATGCAACAATTATGGCAGTGCCTGGCAGAACAAAGCAGAGTGCAGAGGAGACATGAGGCTTTTCAGATCTACTGCAACTGGTTCTGCTCAGCCCTAACCTGCAGATCATGCATGGGACAAATGCCATGTTTCCAACTCCCTGCTGTAGGTTGCTGGCTGACAGAGGGGCGCTGGTGCTCTAGAAGATTGTAGTTTCCCTCCCAGAAAAAAAAATCAGAAAAGTGAGTTAATTTGCTTAAAAATAGACAAACAAATGAACATGTGTGTATATGTATATATTTGCACCTGCACTTGATGTATTTTGGAAAGACCTAGAGAGAGAAAGTCTTCAGAAGCTGATATTAGAGAATTTAGAGTACCTCTCCTGAACTCAGGACTTACACTCCTCAGACTCAGCAAGATGCTTATAGACAATTTGTGCTGGGACTTTTCAGAGATTGCTTTTCTTTAGCTGACAGGCAGAACTGTGTTTCTAGTGCCTTTAAACCTGCCAAAGGATTTAGTATCAAGGCAGCTCCTTGCTCCGTGCTCTGATATTTCTGGGAAAGCTGGCTGGTAAATAAGGAGAGGTATGTTCATTAAGTGCCCTCACTTGGAGTTAAAGGGCCAAGCATACTTCTGCTCCTCCTCCTTCACCCTTCTGCAAGAAGCTCACTGGGGATAAATACAATGGTTAAAGGTGCTGGATGAGAAAATAGCCTGGTAATTGCATTACCCCCATGATGGAGTGGCTGCCGGTACAGCCCTGGGTGAATGAATGCTGGTTCCTGTTCCCTCCCACTGACCACAATCCCTGTCTGGGACAAAGAGCCATCTTTGCTTCTCATTCATTAGCACACTGGCTGTGTGATTTGTGTGTTTGAGCCAAGAGACCTGACCTGCTCTATAGGATTGAAACAAGCTGTTCCAGGTCACCTTCCTTACCAGAGATGCTAAAGCATGGGATGGGTTTCCCAGGGATCCTGTGTGCCTGCACCCCATGGTTGCATTGGTTCTAATGTATATTAATAGAAGTAAAGATTGGAAGAAGAGAAGATCCCTATTCTTTCCTGGCAATGCCTAGCTCTGCTTGGGTGGAGACCTTTCCTCAGTGTAGTGTACACCCCAGTCCTTGTGCACCACATTTTCTATTTATCATCTCTACTACATGGATACTACTATGCATAACTTTTTTTTTTTTTTTTGCTTTAGAGGGCTAAGAGTCCATCCCACACAGCTGAGCCCTCTGTAGCACTCATACAATCTGTCTGCCTCACACTGAAGGTCCTACAATTTTCTCTTTCTCATCCCTTTATTCCAGCAGTATGGGTAAGAAACTTTAAGCTTTCCTGAAGGTAATGAGGAAGAAACAGCTGAAGCCATGGATTTGCCTCCTCCACCAAGAAATAGATCCAAAAATGTTTCACTGTTTCAGTCCATGGAAAAAGAGAGCTGGACTGGACCCTGTGCAGCTCTGGGCTTGCAGTGCTCCAAAAGCCAAACAGGCATATAGGCACTCTAGCTTTAAGAATTGATTTCTTAAGTGAACTGTCAACTCCCGGTGGCTGGAAAAATCTGCAAACAATTTCTAGTCACTGAACAAAGCAAATCTTTGTACTGTGCTGTAATAGTTCATTACTAAATAAAAGCTCCTTTGTTAGGCTGTAAGAAATGGTGTGTACTCCGCCACTCTTGACAATGTGCCTTGGTGTGACTTTGCAATGCATATGAAATTCTCTTTCCCATCCTGTGAAAAGATGACATAGTGTGTAATTTTAATTTTGGTAGCAAAAGCTCAGGGTAAAGCAAATATCACAGCACAGCTCTCGTGATTGAACTTTATTGCCAATGCATTTGATTCACAACCATGCAAGAGAACACAGAGACTGGACTTTATCTCATTTGCAAAAGAGTAAATGAGAAACAGCACGGGCAAAATGCGTAGTGACAAGACTGAAGGAAAACTTAAGCAGCTGCAATTCCTACAAGTTGTGTTGCTTACTGGGCTGTCTTATTGCAGTTTCAGGGTTAAATGAGTCAAAACAGGAATCAAAGAGCTTCAGTGTTTTACCATCCAGAAAAGCAAATGTGTTTCCAGCTCCCTCTTTTCTCTCTTTCGCGCTGTACCCAGTGAGTTCCCAGTAATCTGCCAGTTTGGGCCCTACAGCCACAGAACCCTGTTACCCGGCTCAGCAGCTGCTTGTGTTGCCTGCTGATATTGCTTTGCAGCAGACTAGGCTGAGACACAGGCATGGCAGCTGTAAGCCCTTCACCTGTACCTTTTGTCAGGCTGTGACCTTGCAACCAACCCCCTCAGATCATGCTTTAAGATTGTATCTCCCAAAGTTTTTCCTCCCTTGCTATATTTTGCATGGGGTTGGCAGTGCTTGAACAAGGATGTAGTTTTCATGATCCTTCCTTTCCTCTGTCACACCATCAGGGCCATGGGAAATCCCTAGAGCTGGTACTTCCCTCTCAGCTGGAAGAGGCGGCAGCCAGGGCTGAAGTGGGCACTGGGTAAGCCTTTTCTCAGAGTCCTGTCCACTTTTGTCTCTTGCCTGGACTTAAATGAGGCTTTTCCAATAAGTGTCCAGCTCGGCTCAGGCTGAAGCTGCTAATTCCAGTCGTGTGGGTGATTCATACACCATCTAATAATAGCAGCTTCTGGCCATGCCACCACAATAACTGACCATGGAAAACTCCACACTGCTTTGGGCTGCCAGCCCATCAGCCTTCCCAAGCTGAGCTGGTCACGGCTGGTGGTTTGTCTTTGAGAGCAGCACTGTGCAGCTCAGCAAGAGGCTGAAAATTGTGCTGTGGGCAGTGCTGTGAGCAGTGCTGGTCCTCCAGCAGTGGGCCCTCTGTCCCAATGCCAGTGCCACCACTGGGCCAGTTCAGGAGCTGTGGAAAATGGACTGCTCCTCCTGCTGCTTTATATAAAGCAGTTGCTGTTAATTACCTGCACCAGAAGCCAGCTTAGGTAGTTTGCTTTCAAGGACAAAGCTGTGTTTGTCCTTACTTGCCATCCAAATGCTGTTTAGAGCATATGCAAAAATCTGCTACGTGGCTGCCAAATTCATCTTGGCAGCAGAGTCACTGCTGTTCCTGCTACTGAAAGGCAACAGGGGGTTTGATTGGGATGCCTCATTCACTTGTTTGGATGCTTCCAGGGAAGAAGGGTGATGACAGGGCAAAATGGCACAAATGTTCCCCAGACAGACTTCTGCACCACCTTTTTCCACTCTCCAGTGGGATTTACTCTGCCTGGTATTTTACCATTTAAAAACAAAGGCAGAAAAGTGGTGGTGGAGGCTGGAGATGTCTCAGTCCTAGGAACATGCAGCTGAAGTCTTGGCAGGTGATGGCTCTATGTCTCGGCTGCAGACCAGAAGCCAGTCCAGGGTGGGGGCAAGAAGCTCATCGCTACCCTGAATTACAGCCCCAGTCAGTCAATTAAGGATCTCCCTTCACAGCGGGACAGTGGTCCCAGTAGAGCCAATGGATGGGAGCAGCATGCCCACAGTGGAATGTCTCTGCAGGCTGGTCCCGCAGGCTGGCTACAGAGCAGGTCAGCATCATGAGCCGTGATTCCCACAGCATGGCAGCGCTGGACTGCTGATGCAGCCTTGGGACCTCAGGCACAAAGATGGTTCTGGCCCCCCTGCTTCCACAGCTGTGAGCTCTGGGAAAAATGCACGTCCAGGGCAGAGAGGGTCACTGCTGAGTCCTCGGAGGTGAGCACCAAATAGTGAAAGAGAATTAATAGAAGCTAGAAAGCCAAAGTGTGATGGAGCCAAGGAGGCGTTTGATACTGAGCAAGACGTGACAGCACAGTGAGCAGTACTGCAGCGCAAACCAGGCACTCAGCCCCACTCCTGGGTGGAAGAACAGGGGAAAACAAACCCCTCCCCTCCTCTCAAACTCTTTCACTGCTTCCCACACAGGGGTCCTGCACAGGTACCCCAGAACTTCATTGACTTTAACTGGTAGGCATGGCAGCTGGTTGGGCAGGCCAGGCTGTGAGGACATGTGCCCCTTGGACACCATCACTGACATGCCCCTGGCTCCCACAGCTGTCCAGAAGTGCCCCAACTTCCCAGCAGTCATGGGGCTATGCTCCCACAACACCCACACAGCAGCTGGGGGATTTTCCTGGTAAGCAACTGGCTTATTGTTTCACTTTTGCCATTTGTTTGCCTTTCAGGAAGGTTTTCCTTTTATTCCTCCCCTGACCTAAGCTGGAGTTGGGGTTTTCCAGACCCAGGGTCAGGGTGGTGCAGGTCAGCTCCCTGTCCCAGCTGTGGTACCTGGGGAAGGACCTGAAAGCCAGGCACCAAGGTTCAGCTTTACTTGTACCAGGGGTGGCAAAGCAGTGGTGGTGCTCAATTCCTGAGGGCTTCAGATGTGCTTTTTGGAGACCTCCTGTATTGCAAAAAACAGGATATGGTCCCTGGGCAGAAGAGGAAGAGCTGGCCCTGGAGCCAGCCCTCAGATGGTCATATGTGGCTACAGCTTTCAAGGACATCCCCAGTTTGAAACTGAGCTGGCTCCATTTTTGCTGAGTGGTGTCTCTAAAATTACCAAATTCTGTCTGTTTCCTTTGTTTTTCTTCCTCTAAATCTGATGTTTTCATTGCAGTGGACCAGCACGTATCAGCTCAAAGACTGACCAAATACTTATGCTCAGCAAACACAGTGCTGATTTCCACCAGCAAATCTAAGCAATGCCACTGTCTAGGGCACACTGGGAACAACATTTGCGGTTTTGAGGCTCTCCATTTTGAAGTTTAGCACAAGGCCAGCCAAGCATGGGATGACTTAAGTTAGGACAATGTTGTCATAAAACTCATTATCTGGTGTAGGATAGGAGAAGAGAAAGCCTGACAGTCTGCAGCCTGTTCTCTTGAAGGAAAATGCTTTGTTTGAGAACATGCACAAAGAGAGGAGGATCCAGTTCACCAGGGCTCATATTTAACTGGGTAGATCAAAGCTTGCACTATTTGCTTCAGGACTGTTGATTTTGGTTTTGACCAGCTCCTCCCCCACAATAAAAAGTCCAAGACATCCCCGGGGTGCCCCCACCCCAAAACGCACCGCAACACAAGGGGATTTTGTATTCTCCTGGGCTTTCTGCTGAATGGGGCTCTTTGCACCAGAGCTTTTAAGCAAAGCTTGGCACACAAGCCTCTGAAACTACGGCAGCTGCTCAAGGCAGAGCTGACCCTGCAGCAGGCGACCTCAGCCCCCAGTCCTGTTTCAAACAGGAAAGCCAGGCCCTGGTTTTAGCATCAGCAGATATGGGGGCAAGAGGATTCCTTATTACGTTTTGCTGGCTGATGCTCCAGCTTTCCTTTTCTCTGCTAATGCTCCAGCTGAACTGGAGCCCAGCACTTTCCGGCTGCCCATGCCAAGCAGAGCTCAGGTGAAGAGCAATTGAAACCTAAGACTGAAACCTAAGATGTCTCAGGGTACAAGGGTAAGCGAAAAGTGCTACAGTGGTTCAAGACTGCACTCCACAGAGCTAAGAAAGGCATTGCTGCCTCCCTGCCTGTTGGCTAAGCCTCTACACAGCTTCAAGCATTTTCTGTAATTGGGAGAAAACAGCAGCAATCTGCAAGAGACCAGCCAAGAAGAGAAAAAAATAGCATGCAGTATTTTTGGTTTACCCCTATGCTACAGCCCAGCCTTGAGAAGAGGAGGAAAAGGCAGGGAGAGACATCCAAGGCAAGTGAAGGACTGGACACAGGGCAGGTGTAGGAGCTGTGCCCCTGGGCTTGCTCATGGTGTGCCAGCCTGCAGTGAGGTCACCTGGACTGGGACACTGCACCACTTACTTCAAAGTGACATTAATTCCTTTAACTCCCTACAACAACAACAACAACCACCAAGGGGGGGGG